>NC_045544.1:106583849-106588849 GCF_009769535.1 Thamnophis elegans
ATTCATCATTCGGGAGGGGAACTATCCTTGTCCCCAGGCCTGACGGGCGAGCCAGTTCTTCAAGGCTGTGCGGAAGGCCTGGACGGTGGCGAGGGTGCGAATCTCTACGGGGAGCTCGTTCCAAAGGGTCGGGGCTACTACTGAGAAGGCCCTCTCCTTGTAGTTGCCAGCCGGCACTGGCTGGCCGATGGTATACGGAGGAGGCCTAATCTATGTGATCTTATTGGTCGCAGGGATGTAATTGGCAGAAGGCGGTCTCTCAAGTATCCAGATCCACTGCCATGTAGGGCTTTATGGGTGACTAATAGCACCTTGAAGCGCATCCGGAGATCGACAGGTAGCCAGCGCAGCTCGCGGAGGATAGGTGTTATGCGGGTGAACCGAGGTGCACCCACAATCACTCGCGCGGCTGCATTCTGTACTAGCTGAAGTCGCCGGATGCTCTTCAAGGGCAGCCCCATGTAGAGCACGTTGCAGTATTCCAGCCTAGAGGTCACAAGGGCCCGGGTGACTGTTGTGAGAGCCTCCCGATTCAGGTAGGGTCGCAACTGGCGCACCAGGCGAACCTGGGCGAATGCCTTACACATTCTCTTATGTTATTTCAGTATGGTGCAAAATAATATTAGTAAAACAAAACAAGGCCTTACTCATATATACTCTTGTGAACTGACACAATAGTCTGTCTTTTAAAACAGGAATATGAAAAAAGTAAGCAATAAAAAGTGGTGCAATGTTAACAATTGATGGATGTAAGCTAAGATTTGATAGATTAATATGCTTTGTTGCTTGATATTCATTAATCTGCTTTGACAGGGCAGTGAAAGGGTAGTCAGAATTAATTTTATGATTTCTGTTTTGATATAGATTTTATTGTTTCTCTTTGTTTGGATAACATTTTATGTAGATAGGAAGGCTCCCCGAACTTTCAAAACTGTGGAATTCTTAATGTAATTATTCTTTTACAAGATTGGTGCAGTGATTTTTGTTCCCATGAGGTTCATTCCTTGCCTAGAGGTTTACAGTATTAAAGACTGTATTAAATGGAAAAAGAAAGAGAAAAATCAAGCAAATCCAAGTATCAGTTCTTAAAGTTATTTAAAGTGTTATCATTGCTATTACTGTATATGAAACATCTGGATGAATATGAACAAGACCATTCTGGGAGAGATGATTTCCAAATTGCAGCTGCTTCTAGTTTGCCTAAATGGAGTGGGTTTTGCTTGCTGTCTGTATTCAGAATTGAAGAATTCCAGATGTTATAACCAGCCCAGAAAGGTTGCATCCCGTGACAGACTTATGATTGCGCTATAAGAGGGGAAAAAATAGGATATTTGTAGAGATGAACAGGAATTAGATTTTTAAGAATCGTTTAAAGTTTATATTCCTGTTCTTGTACAGTTTCAGATGAGAATTATGAACGTGTTTTGTGAACTTCAAAGTGCTAAATTGATTATTCTATACTAATACTTGCAATGCAGGGATTGACAATATCCAGGGGTAGCTGAATTTTAGTTCCACCCACCTTGTAACCAGTGGGGAGTGACAAAAAGACCTGGAGACCATTTCTGCTGGAAAGGTTGTTTCAGTTATGGGCACTGGAAAGTGAAGAGTGAAGGAATGCACCATTTTAGAGCCATAAAAGTCAAGTGTTTTGGTCAAAAACAAGTGATTTGTTTGTACATGCAAGAATTCATTTGCTGCCTTTTTTTATGGTAATGCAGCATAAAGACTAAGACAGATATCTTCCCTGTAGTGTTAACTACTCTAAGAGGTAACATTATGGAATGTCATCTTTTACCTTTTATAATGATAAATATTTCTGAAACAGTGAAGTGGGAAACCTGCATGTATTAATATGTCTATCCTGTCTTAGAATAAAGAGTAAATCTACAATTTATTTTAACTGGAAAATTGTCAGAAACTAAGTGATTCCTGACAAGTAAAGAATACACTCATTGTACATAATTCTTTTCTTTGAATGACTTTTATATATTATGAAAAGACATCATCACACTAACTGCCCCACCACAGAAACATTGGTAAGAAAGATTTTAACAAAGAACACCCTTTCCCATCCTGGTATCCTTCGAATGTTTTGCATGCCAATCTCCTTTCATGTTATCTGGATATTATAATCTACTGCCTGCCATTGCCCGGGTATTTATTTATAGGGGGGAAATGTCTGGAATCAAACATAATTTCTAATGTTGGATTTTCCCCCTTACCATAGGGAACCCCCTTGTGGAGTACTGTGAAGCTATTACCATGGCAACTCCACTGTGCTGTACAGTAGAATCCATTTTATGGCAGTACAGTATAAGCCATTTTAAGGCACAGCAGGCTGTATCTTAATACCCTTAGGGATGTCTTACCCCCACAGTATTTGTTTCCAGAGCGTAAGTTATCTGTGTATCAAGTTTGGTTGAAATTGCTCCAGGCATTCCAGAGTTATGCTGGAACATACATACACACATTCCCTTCGGGGAAAAGGGCGGCATATAAATAAAATCAACATCAACATCAACAACATCAACACACAGCCATTTTATATGATGATGATGATGATGATGATGATGATGAGGAGGAGGAGGAGGAGGAGGAGGAGGAGGAGGAGGAGGAGGAGGAGGAGGAAAGATATAGATGAAGTGAGCACAACCTTTTGTCATACAATACTATCTGGATAAATAGAACCCAAAGGGGAGCAGATTGTGGGAAACTGCAGTATTGTTTTGTGATAAGAATTGCCACAATGTCTCCTTATAGGTTGTCTTTGAAACTATAAAGAACACTCCATCCTTTTGCTAAATATCCACTGTTAAACTGCATTGTCTTCTATCCCAGAGCAGTAGCTATATTGAATTCTACTGTAGTGCAATATTAATGCAATATCAGGAGTTTTCAATTCAGTTGTATAGAATGTGAAGGATGTGTGTTTTTGTTTTATTTTTTATGTACAATGTACACTGAAAATGGCATTTAATTTTGTTGTATGAGGTGCAATGATAATAAAATAAACCTAACTTGTCTTGCTTTGCATCAACCTTCAGAAACATAACTTATGAGTAAATTCTACAAACTTCTGCTTCCAGAGCTTCTTTCAACATATAGCTAAGTGTGCTAGTGATGGAATTAGAAAGTGACATTTATCAGTAGTTTTAAGCCTTTTTTTCTGTTTTGTTTGGCACTTACTATCTATACATCTGATTTTATAACTTACACCTATGATGCAAATGCAAGTCTGCTTATATTTCATTTTCTCTTTTATTTGTTATGTCATAAGACTGTTAAAAGGGCAAAGAAAGTAGATACAATAAAATTTTACAATGCAAGTCTTATTTGTTCACTCCATCATCTTAGGCTGCTACATAACTTCTGTGGCTTTGCATTAATAAATAATATTAATATTAAGAGTGCAGAGAAGAGCAACAAAGGGGACTGGAGGCTAAAACATATGAAGAACAATTGCAGGAACTGGGTATGCCTAGTTTAATGAAAAGAAGGACTATGGGAGACATGATAGCAATGTTCCAATATCTCAGGGGTTGCCACAAAGAAGAGGGAGACAAGTTATTCTCCAAAGCACCTGAGGGTAGAACAAGAAGCAATGGGTGGAAACTAATCAAGGAGAGAAGCAATTTAGAACTAAGGAAAAATTTCCTGACAGTTAGAACAATTAATCAGTGGAACAACTTGCCTCCAGAAGTTGTGAATGCTCCAATACTGGAAGTTTTTAAGAAGATGTTGGATAACTATATGTCTGAAATGGTATATGGTTTCCTGTCTAGGCAGGGATTTGGACTAGAAGACCTCCAAGGTCCCTTCCAACTCTGTTATTCTATTCTATTCTAATATTATTATTAATAAATAAAAAACCTCAAACTCAAAAAACAAAACAAGCAAATCCAGCTGGTAAAAAGTTTACTTTTTTGCTATTGAGGGGCTGAAAAAGGGCACAAAACTAGCTCTAAGGATATGGAAACTAAATGTAATGCTTAATATCAAGTTGAGTGAGTGACTTTCTTCAAATCTAAGAAATAATAATAAAAAGGACAGTTGTGTTCTCATTTTGTTTTTGTCTTAGATTGGGACGATGGATGGATAAAATAGAAATCTTCATTTGACCAAGAGTGATTAAACCACAAGGAATTTATCTCCAGTGCAGAAGCTCTCAGCAAACATGCAAAGTAATTGAGTAATCTTCCCAATAAGAAGGTGTAGTAAGGGAGATAAGGATAATAATAATGTTACTGTCATACAACATGGGTAAATGTACATGGGCCTTATAAAGTATTAGAAGAATTATGTGTTCAGCAAAGTGATGACATGAAGAAAGAATCTTTCCATGTGTCTAGTTGTTTTGGCATGTATTGTAATGTCCTGTGGAATCCCGAGGGGAGGAGTTAAAACAGTTTATGTCCAGGATGTGAAAGGCCTGCAGATACTTTCTCAGCCATCCTTCTGATATACGCAATTTACAGGTCTTGCATAAAAAGGAGGTTGGTTGCAGTCCTAACTATCCATTGGAGTCTGTACCTGACCTGTTTGATTGCTGTGCCAAACCAGACAATTATAAAAGTACAAATGACAGACTCAATATAGATTAATGGACTCAATAGGATAGATTGATCATCAATCCGAGTTTTTTTTCCTGATTGTATCACTTAAGTGAAATATATTTATGAGTATGCATACATAGAAAACAAGTTTTGTTTCATATTCCATAAAATAACATTGTGGTTCAGAAGCCAGCTGGACTCCTCCAAATGAGTACTGGTGCTTCTGAACTGAAACCAGGAACTCTTTTGTTGCTCCAGGTTTCATCTGAGAAAAATTAGTATAATACAAGTCAGTATCATATGCATTCTTCCCAGAAAATAGGGGTATATAGAAATGTATTGGAGGAGGGCTGATGCTCCTTAAATTTTATAGAAAAGAAGGTGATTTGCACCTCAAACTTCATAAATAATTCTGGATTGTACTAGGCTCTGTATCTCTCTATC
>NC_045544.1:106931349-106978849 GCF_009769535.1 Thamnophis elegans
ACTCCAGGACAGACAGAGCAAACTACTTTTCTGAAACATATTCAGTGATGTAATTTATAGATCCTCGAATCTGTGGTTCTCAGATGTTTTACGTATCACATGGAAAGTGCTTGTTTGCTCTGATTCAGGATTGGGGGGATTTCTGACAACTGTATGACTTTCACCAGCCCAACCTGTGAAATAGGTTGTCTCCTTGCTGTGCTATTTGCCCCCATTGGGAAAAAGTGATCTAAAAGTAGGATTTATTGCCATACTGTTGTTGTGAACTAATTCAGTTTGGTGAAGTTTTGAATGATTTTCATGTCATTCACTGTAGAGTAGAAGGTGATCCACTGCCTCAACTGCTTCTCCTCCAGAACTTATGCAATATGAAGGATTGAGAAAAAAATGGATATATCTTCCAGGTAACAAGGATGGTTATTTTGTTTCCTCCTTTAATGCACCTTGAATGCTAAGGAGAAGGTAATGCTGATGATTAAAAACTTTTTAAAATTGTGCCCATCAATTGAATTTTAGAAGGGAAATATTTAGGAAGATTGCTTCTGCTGACATTAATGTCCATATAGATTGGTTGGCTGGTTGGTTTTATGCTATGCTTTCCTGCTCTCATGAATTTTGTTTGGCTAAACAAACAATTGCAGACTATAACAAGTTAAAATGCTGATTAAAGTTATTGATAAAATCAATGATTAAAAGTTTGGTGAAAGATAAAGGTCTTTATAAATTTCTTAAACCTTAACAGAGTGTTGGGAAATTGTAGCTTCTGAGAGATTGCAAGAATCGCATCCACTTCTGGGATGGCGAGAGGTGACCTCTATATCCACCATTGGCTTGGTGCTCTTTCAGAAAGGTGATTTTTGGAAGAGGAAAGTGGAGCAATACATGATGGGGCAGGGAGGGACAGGAAGCAGGCCTGTGAGGCAGAGGTGGGTTTATGCCAGTTTGCCCCAGATCTGGCGAACTGGTAGTGGTAGTGGCTGGAGGCTCTGCCTATCCACCTGGATGCCTCTGCGCATGTGCAGAAGCAGCATGTGAGCGTGCATGCACACGCACACATGAGTTAACTGGTAGTAAAATAAATTGAAACCCACCACTGCTGAGCGGACCCAGCCGGAAGGGAAGCGCTGTAAGAGGAGGCTCAGGGTGAGAGAGGCCTGGCACAGATCACACATGAACTGGGGAGGTGCTGCAATATGAGCCTGGTCCTTTCTCAGGCCTCCCAGGGCCTCGCCCTTCACTAAGACACTCTGTGCTCCCCTTAGCAACCAGCATAGTTGATTAATGATGGCAAAAATTGCAATTTTGGGGTGCTGTAATCATGTGGGTGTCTCACTTAATGATTGAAATGACTTATAACTCACAATTGCAGTCATAAGTTGAGGACTACCTGTAAATAAATTATCTTCAAGCCTACCAAACCAGCCCATCAACAGGGGACTCCAATGAGTGATTTGCCTCTTGTGGGGCATTCAGTAAGAAAAAGAATATCCCATTTTTAATTGCGAATGTTCGGGTGGTTTTATTTTATCTTATTAGAAACAATATATACAGTTATAGTGGGAACTAATTTATAATTTATAAATTTATACTAGCTAATATTATAACTAAGGTATAGTATAACATTATATTAATGATTGTTCTAGGAATCAAATAACTTTCCTCCTAGTAGTCAAACCACCTGTGATGACCCAGGGCGTGGCATGAAAACAACACAGCCAGAGAACAGGTCTAGCTCCCCTTTATTGCTCCAACTTTGTCCCCAAACATCCCCTGTTTACTACACATCCTGGAGCAAAGCTCTCACATGTACCTTCAGCAAGTTCTGGCTGTGAGTAATCCACTAAGCCAGGTTAGCCAAACAGTAACTAGGGTCAGCAGTTCAGTAAGCTAAGTTCACCAAACAGTAACCAGAGCAAGAAGTTCAGTGAAGCAGGCAAACCAGACAAGCCCCACAAGACAGAGCACAGTACTGTCCAGGCGTCAGTAAGTGTACACGATTCTCCACAGATTCAATGCTTGTTCCTGACAAATGCCCCTCCCACCACCACCTCTTTACATCTCAGTCCCCAGGTGTGCCTTGTCAAGGGGAGTAGGGCTGTCTCTCCTCCCTAGTAGCTGGCTCAGTTTGCATTGTTCTTGCCTTCTCTCTTCTCTCCAGGCTCTAGGATCAGGAGGAGGTGGTCCTTGCTCTTTGCCTGAGCTCTGTCTCTCCTGTTCCTCCCTGTCTGCAAGCCTTTATAATCCTGAAAAGCCTTGCTCAGACTGACTCTGCCCTTCCCCAGTTTTCTCCAAGGCCAATGGAGCTGCCCTCTCCATCTCTGTTGGCTCTTGTTCCAATTCATCTTCCCCCGCAGATTCAGACTCCGATGGAGGCATGACACCATCTTTGGAAAGAGTTCAAAGGAATATCATCTTTTCCTTGGATCATGCATTGGTTTCCAGTCTAGTTCCAATCTAGTTGTTCTCCAGAGGTAACTTCGTGTAGCACTTAATAGTAAATTAAATCATAAATAAAACACTGGTAATCTTTGATGGTTTCAAAAATTTCAGATATGGTCACATATAACACACTAGATATAATTTAGACACTAGATGGAATTGTGCAAATATACTCCTTACCACAGTTACCACCTGGGGATTCTGTGTCAAATAGATTCTATTCTTTTAGGAATTTCTGCCCAACCAAGAATATACTGAACCTCAATCCCTCACCTTATTGACCAAGGAATCATTGTCATGTTTGAATTTAGTTTCCAGTTATTCACTTTCACCTAGGTCAATATTGAAATTAGGAAGTGATCAACAAACACAATTGCTTCTGTGGAGTTGCATGGCAAGAAGATTAGGAACACAAAGATTCTAATGAGCTCTTCTAATTATTCCATGTAAATATTAAATAGCAAAAGGGGCAAGATGCTGTTTTGGGAATACCAAAGGCCAATGATTCAGATGCTGAATAGAAACCTTCCAGCATCATATAATTTTTTGGGACAGACAACACATTACAAAACAAAACAGCGCCTGCAAGCCCCAATCCCATCTATTACCAGAGTACTAAAAGAATCAAAATAAGCAGTGCTTTATCCTCCTCATCTTATGACCATTCACCAAATAGGTCATTCACCAAAGTGACCAAACCATGTTAGTCCCAAATCTTGGCTGAAAGCCTAATTGAAATGGGTCCAGGTAATCAATATCCTTTTCATAATAAATCCATCTTTCCTTTGGATTTCTGCCAGTTGCACCTCCTTAGTGATATCCTCCTAATACTCACAAGTATTATACATTTGTTTTTTCAATGTCATACATGTTTTGATGCATACATTTTGCTCACAGATTCGCCATAGTATGAGAATATGACAATGACAATGACTGCATAAAATTGCTAATTTATGAGATGTCTATTCTACTTTCTACCTAGTAAAAGATTTTAAAACATTGCTATATAAACTATATAATATAAAAAATATACATGGCTCTAAAAGACTAAATGTTGTACTTTCTAGATGAACATCTAATTACAATGCGAATATTGCTAAGTCAGCTTGCAGTCTCAGGATGTTGTACTAGTTTGATGGTACACTTATTTGAAGTAAAGTGGGATAATACCGTAAACATAGTTTTGAGCCACAGGGAGACATATTTAAGTAAAATGTTATCCCATATCTTCTTATGTTTAGACATCTTAACAATAGAAAAAGGAAACCTGTCCATAGAATCCTCTTCACGTAGACAATCTGAGGTGTACTTGGCTTCAGAGATGGTGTTTAATACTGCTAAATACTGGTAATTTACCTAATACTAATTCAACTAAATTTTTCTGGGTAATTCATATCCCTGTTTTTGCCATTTGAGATTGCCTTGTTGCAATGGTAGAATTCACCCATTAAGCCAAATCATAATGTGATTAATTTGCTTCTGGCTTGGTGTGATTTTTGGAACTCAGCCACTCTACGTGTTAACCATGGTTGCTGGGTTAATATGACGTGTAAACCTAAAACATTCACTACAGATTTTTTTTGTCTTCCTTCACAACTTAAATCCTTGAGGATCCGAGGAATGGGTTTGCCTTTAGGCCAAGGGAGGCAATTGCCTTGCCCAGTGAAGAGTCACTCCTCCAGTGGCTCTTCCTGAGCTTTTTTCTTGCTGGGGGTAAAAATTCTTACTTATTGCTGGCATCCACATCTACCTGTGTTAACTAGTTGTAATTTCTTCAGTGCATTTCACTGTGCTGGCAAATCCAGCACCCATCCATACCCACCTGCCTATTACAGGAATAGGGTGACATTCTTTCACTGCAGAACCTATTTGTATGGATAAAAAGCTCATTTTATGAGCTTTTGCCAATCAGAGTTGGGAGTACCATGTGGTTTGGTTTGCAACACTATCACTAATATCGAATTAGGCTAGCAGGATCCTCTTATATACATATAAATAGGAGACGGGGGTTGCAATTGTATCCTTCCCTTCAGGCAATGTACAAATGTCCTGTTTTTGTCTCTGGCAACTAAACACTTGCACATGAACACGGAGGCACCATGCAGTGCACAGCTTGCTATTTCACGCACTATTGCTATTGGGGTATATATTTATCTGCTCATAATCTATAAAACAATTATATTTTTCTAGCATACATGCAATGCCGTCACTCAATGAACATTTAAATCATTGAAGGACAGTCTCTTGCAGAATAATGCTATAAAAATATGGTGCTATGGATTGAACATAATGGTAACAGCGTTAAAATAGTAATCTTTTTTCTGTCCTAATAGAGATGGTGACTACAGTTACATCTCTCTGTTAATTTGATGGAAGCTGGATGAAATGTGGTTATGAGAGGATAGACTTGGATCATCTAATAGGGCTTTTTGAATTGTCTAACCCTAGATCCCATCTTTGAGACAGCAGGAAATGCAGGGCTAGAAGATAGATCTAAAGGGCTGATTCTAGCCAGGTCAATTATGGGAGCAGGCTGTATGTGTTAGAAGCTTCTTCAGGTCAGCTGGGTGATGGAGTAATCTCAGGGGCTTCTATTTTTTTCTCATTAGTTGTAATTGATTATTTTTCTTTTTAAGGAAGCAAACAAAATAAAGCAGCAACACCAAAGTGTAAACCTTTAAAAAAATATCCTAAGCACCTTCCCTCCATAAACCAGGCAAAATGAGGACTCCACTGATCTTGCATCCTGATACCTATAGGGCTGTTCACACTGTTGTAAACAGGCAACGACTCTATACTTCGAATGTTCTTAAGGTGGATGTCTCCATGTGTAGCAAAGTAGAATAAATATATGTGACCATGATTTTTCCACCAACCCTTTTGTCTGTTCATCCCAAGGGCCATTACATAATATTGATAGGAAACACATTCTACAAATATGTAGAATTTGTATAGAAGTATATTTCAGCTGAATTTCATTCTGGCAAGAGTTGTTACGACTAGAATGAATGTTCTAGGAAGTAATTGGATTTTCTAACTAAAAATATTTGATCAGAGGCCGGAGAGACATTGCATTCTGTATTGCAGATCTTGCGCAAGAGCCATGGTGGTGCAGTGGTTAGAGTGCAGTACTGCAGACTACTTCTGCTGACTGCTGGCTGCCAGCAGTTTGGCAGTTCAAGTCTCACCAGCTCAAGACTGACTCAGCCTTCCATCCTTCCAAGGTGGGTAAAATGGGGACCCAAATTCTTGGGGGCAATATGCTGACTCTGTAAACTACTTAGAGAGGGCTGTAAACCACTGTGAAGCAGTATATAAATCTAAGTGCTATTGCAATGACATCCTGGATCTTTGTCCTGTAATTACATATTCTCAGGGTGTGGGATGGCCTAGATGACCTCTATGCCACAATCTTCATGTGCTTTCCAATGCCATGGTCTTTATGTGCTTTCAGTATTCATCCAGGAAGAGTAATAATAGTGCTGTTGTCAGAAACTGAGATTTTTGTCTCACACATTTTAACAACAAATCTTTTACCAGGGAAATTAAAACAGGACCTTGCCACTTTAACAAGGCCCATAGTTTGTGTTCCTTGGAGCTTTGTGGAATTAGTAAAGCAGCATGAAAGACTTGATTTTCATTTTATGTTGTGCTTGTGAGGCATTAACATGATGTTCTAACACTTGTAAATGAGCACAGCCCTCGCCTAATCTGTCATTTTAATGCCTTATAGATTTTATTTCACTGTGTGTTGTACCAGATTTTCAATAATAATAATCAACTGCTTTATTGTTCTTTTGCAGAAATTAAATTTTGGTAGTGAGTGTGCAACTGATAAAAGATGTTGCTTGAGGAAACAAAAAAAATAAATATGATGAATCATAAAAGTTGGAGGGAGGGAGAGTTGTTCATATATGAGAGAGAATTACTGAACCAGTGCTAAATTCATCTGATTCACATATTGTCAACAGCTTAATAACTCTTGGGAAGGACTTAGCTGGAGTAATCTCTCTGTTTGCATCAGCATCTGCGTTCGCAGACCTGCTTCCCGGTGGACAAAAAAGATACATCCTGTTGACATATTTAAAGATATATATGTATATGCAAGAATAACAAGTACCTTGGGAAATTATGCGATTTTTCTTTCTTGCACCTTAGGAAAAAATAAAAAAAACACCTTTCTTCTACTTGAATCATACTGGCAATCTTGGAAGCTTGTTTTCACAAATGCTTAATTTAATAACTTATAATCTTGCTTTATGTGCCAAATGTTTGTTCTTCGGAGTTGCTGTCTGTTTATGGTTCATTTTCTCAATATGAATTAATGGAACAGAAACCTACGTGGAGTCATTCAATTTTTCTTGATATGAGGAAAGAGCTTGCTGTTGGTAAATAAGAAGAATAAGAATAATGAGAAAAACATTGGATCAAAGTTGCTAGTCTAGTATGTTTCCAACTGGACCAACAAATTGTTTCCAGATTGTGTTTTTACTGCTAATTATTTTTACTCACATTTTCTTTTTGTGTTCTGTCCTGCACTCCCCTCCCCTATTATTGTAAGCCGCCCTGAGTCCCCTCAGGGAAAAGGGAGGCCTATAAATGTTTAATTAAAAAAAAAAAACCAAAAGAAATTCACTTGTTCCAGATTGGTTCTCCCCAAAAACCCTGAAAACATGCTATTGCAGGCTACTTATGACATTGATAGGAAATTTTCTCTGCCTTTTCTCAAAGTCAGGAAAAAAATGAAAAAGGTTTTGAGAGGTTAATACCCCCTCTTTTAGAAGGAAATTCTATAAATCAATTATGCATGGTATTAAAAGACATTTTAATCTGTCCTGAGCCCTTTCAAAGCCATACCTTTAGCTGGCCTAGATTTTAAATATGAAAAGTAAAAGGAACTAAATTATCACATTATTCAAAAAGTAATGCATCCATATCTTTTCCACCTCCTTCTGTAGACAGTTTGATAATGCCATCCAAACTGTGTCCATCAGTGTTATTTATCCTGGCCCCTGACACGTAGAATTGGATCCAGACCTTAAAATCTTGGAGATTACCACTGCTGGAAGGTCATGGTCAGTGGTGGGATTCAAATAATTTAACAACCAGTTCACCCAGGGTGAGTTTGGCTGTGGTGGGAGGTGTCCACCAGCTGTGGCCTCTCCCCATCCTCCAGCTCCACTGCACATGTGGGATGAGCCTCCTGCAATGGCCAACCTGTCCCTGGGTGAACCAGTCATTAAATTATACACATACCCCGCTATCAAAGTGGATCCTGGATTCTGCACTGCACTGTGGAGAAATAGGCAACGGAGTATTCGGCACAAGGGAAAGAGGAGGAGCAGGGAGAAGAAAGAGGGAAATCAGCCTTCTCCTTCCCTCATGCCAGCCTCTCCATTGCCCATTTCTGCACTGCAGTGAAGTGCCCAGGATCCACTTTGATAGCAGGGTGGGTGGGTAATTTAACAACTAGTTCACCTGAACCGGTGTGAACCGGCTAAATCCCACCACTGAACATGGTGAATTCCTTAAGTTGTTTTCTGAAATCATGGTATGTATACCACTATAACATTAGGTCTTTCAACATATAGAGCCAATCCAAACTATCATAATGTTGTTGATGATATCTAAAGTTACTGAGCGATCTATGACAATAATCAAAATTCACAGCATTCTTTCTCCTGATATTAAACTTTGACTGATAGGTGAATCTGGGAAAATGATCTTTTCAGTAACAATTAGCTACCTGAAGAAATGGTAAAAAATTCTGAAGATATTAAAGGAATCAGATCACTTTGTAAGGCATAAGTAACCCGGTGAATTCATTACATTTAAAGAATGGCCACCAACTTGGAGAGCTTTAAAAGGAATTAGTTAATTAATTATCAGTGAATTTTAATTATGATTTCAGTATCTGAACAGTAAATATTCTGACCCATTTTGCTAGAGGACATATGTCAATACAGGTAGTCCTCATTTAGTGACCAATCACCATTACAATTATGGTTAAAAAGTAACTTTTTGACCAATCTTCACATTTATAACCCTTGTAGATTTATAAAGCAATGGAAAACTGAAGTAAGATCCTAAGCACAGTCCCAGTTTCACATGGTGACCTCTTTGCTTAATAACAAGTTGCTGGTCACAATTTTGGTCACTAGATGAGAACTGTCTGATTTTTGTTAATGGTATATGTGCTTTCCTTATATTTTTCTGATTGTTTACTGTGAAATCAGAACATTAGATTCATTATAGATGTTTCAGCATGACAGTTCTTATTTTTCTCATTGGCCTTCAAGAATATGGGCTACTTTCTTGCCTGGTTTAAGATAAACTGGGGAAACAATATTATTTCAATGGGTAGTTTTGAATTCCAGGTATGTCAAATATGCCTTTCAACTGGATGATGTTTTAAAATTGCTTCTATGATGTTATTGCCCTGATTTATTTTGTTATTTTATTCTATTGGAAATTTACCTCAGAATATGCTATCATATGAAAGGAAGTAATGAAAACTTTCTTCTCCTTATATTCCCAGTCTGTGTTAAGATAGACCAGGAATGTGCTCTCCATTCCCTATGCAAATGTTAAAAATACTAACTTCAAAACTCTGCAAATCTGCTGAAACCAATGTATCTGTGCCCTCTGATGAACATACATAAGGTATATAAGCCTCATAAAATCTGAAGTCAATCTTACAAAGTGCCAAAATATAAAGGTTTTGTTTCTTTGTTAAAATGCATTTTTTTTGGCCTTAAACTTTTGGACTTGTCTTGTCCTTTTAGTAATCAAAATGTGGAGAACACCTGCTTAATGTGGAAAATGGCTGGAGGAAAATCTGAAATGTAACTCATCCGAAGTAAAAATGTAGTCTGGTCTACTGGACACTAGATCCTGAGGCTAGAAGGACGGTCCTCCTGTGTTCTAATCTGACTTCTGCCAGTGGCATGCTGTGTGCCCTCAGGGAAGTTGCATGAAATCCCTCACTTGTCATATTGGGATAATAATGCTTTCCTAACCAATAGGGAGGTTGTGAGAATTAATGCGCAGCATACAAATGGCCATATTAAGCATTAGGTATCAAGTAATGTCAGTTCCAGAAACAGTTTCATAGCAGTAATTATATGGACAATTACATTCCACACTCACCGCCACAGGTCTCTTGCAAAACTGCTTTCAGGGTTCAGCAGAGTGGGACTTCTTAGGTCACTTTTTTCTCTCGATATAAGTGGGAACAATAAAGCAGAAGGTGGCTTTGTGCAGCAACTTTGGAATGGCCAAATATATTTCTTGGGCTTATTGCATAAGGAGGAGGAGGAGGAGGAGGAGGAGGAGGAGGAGGAGGAGGAGGAGGAGGAGGAGGAGGAGGAGGAGGAGGAGGAGGAGGAGGAGGAGGAGATTGAGATTTTAAACAAAAGTCCTACATTGACAATCAGAGGCTGTGAAACTCTATAATGCAGCAGCTAGCCAAAATGACAAATCAATCCATGGAAATCCACACCCTTTAAACAAATCCAAGAATTTCAGTTGGACTGAGGCTAGCAAGAATTAAATTGATCACCCACTGCCAATTGTTACATTTCAGTTTCAGTGGCACTCAGGGCTGGAATTCTGCAAGAACATGAATCAGCCCTCCTGCCCACAACCTTGCTAGATACTAACCCAGCCATAGTTCGAATCCTGCAAGATTGTGCTCTAATATCTTTCCTAATACTTAAGACAGTGATCCAGCTCTGAGGCATACCAAGAAAGTGCTGGAGATCTTTCAGGCAGGGTACGTGCTCTGCCTGTTGAGGAGCACATTGTGGAGGTAGACATGCCCCACATATATAAGCCCTTAAAATTTCTGAAATAACTTGTCCTCTCCCTTTCCCAGGGAAATCAGGGACCATGGCATAGGAACTCCTGGCAAAACTGATATGCATGTTGGATTTGAGGGAGAAATAATCTGAAGACATGGTGTGAGTCCAGACAATATAATTTGCAGATCATGATTTCTATTTCCATGGATTGCTAATGTATTAATTAGCTGGTTAATTTATTTAGTATACCATATCCTATGTTTTATCCAGTCAGAATATGTCTTCAATATTGAGAGGGAGAATAGGTTTGGTGAAGTTCTCTTTGAAGGCTTTTTCTCAATGCCTACAGTCCCTAATAGCAGAGCTACACTTAAAATAAATAATAAATAGCCTGCATTTTAGTCTCTGAGAGCCATTTGGAAAGTATCCGAGTAAAACCACAAGGACATTGGTATAGGTAGTGCCATGCACACACTTTCCTGTTTTCTTCTTGTGTGGTTGATTTAAATTTGATTTTGGGCATTTCACCCTTTTGCAATTCTTGCACTGTACAGTAGATGTTTTTTTTGTGAAAAATGCTCTAAACAAATTAAAATATCTGATACTTAAGAGTTATAATGCTTCTATAAATAGAGTTTCCATTTAAGCTATTTATCTTACCCATTACACTTTATTATATCTCATCAGAAACCTTCCCTGCTAACCCATTCATAGCAATCTCTAAAGAATTACTTTGAGAAGACAGATGTAATATTAATTACTTAGGGACGCAGTGGCTTAGTGCTAAGATGTTTAGCTTGTCGACCAGAAAGGTTGGCAGTTAGAATCCCTAGCACCACCTAACAGAGTAAGCTCCTGTTACTTGTCCCAGCTTCTGCCAACCTAGCAGTTCGAAAGCATGTAAAAATACAAGTAGAAAAATAGAAGCCACCTTTGGTGGGAAGGTAACAGAGTTCTATGCACCTTTGGCATTTAGTCATACTGGCCACATGACCATGGAGATGTCTTCGGACAGTGCTGGTTCTTCAGCTTTGAAACGGAAATGAGCACCGCCCCCTAGAGTCGCGAATGACTAGCACATATGTGCGAGGGAAACCTTTACCTTTAATATTAATTATGAATGTCTCAGTATTAAACAAGTCTTATTCAGGCATTTGCCTGCTTTGTGAAATTACAAGTGGGGATAGGGCATGGAGGTGTGTACTAGATCTACTCCAGAGTCCCCATTTGAGTTTATTGTTTCTGAGTTTATGTAAAAGAAGGTGATTTTGAGTGTGTTTAGGTATAAATATGATTGAAAGTACCGGTTGATGTTCTTTGCTGCTTGCCTGGCTATCCCAAGGGCAATCATTTTGCATCTCACCCCTCTTGCCTCCTCAACCCATTCAAGTTGGGAGTAGATCATACATGAACCACATATGGAGGGACCCTTCAGGAAGGATGAATGGCACTTTAAATCTTTATGTGTTGGGAAAAATACCTGGCCAGGACTTACAGTTTTGTTCACTGCCAAATAATTGCATGTGCCTGATGGAAAACAGCCAGAGACAGAACAAAATTCAATTACCTTGCAAGTTTTGATAAGGATTTGACTGGGGACCCAGGGACACATTTGTGAATACATCCCATATGTTGATAGTTTTACTTTAACTACCACTGACATCTATTTTTCTCTCTTTTCTCTTCTCTCTCTGTAGCAAGGGAGAAACACCGGCACCCAGGTAAGCATATGTAGCTGTCCTGCTTGGATAAGCATTTATTTTTTATTATGTTTATGTTTAAATATATAAGGATCATTAGGAGGACAAGGTGACACCACCAGGTAATTTGATTGCCTCCAGGCACTTCACCACTGACACCTGGTGTTGAATTCCAATTGGAAATGACCTAAATTACTGCAAATGCCTGGAGTTCATGGACTGGCAGGCCTGAATTCTGGGGAGTGCTCTAAACTATTGGATTAGCATGCATTTTTTTTGGAAACCATTGCTTTATTTTTTTGACTCAGTTTAGTCATTATCAGAAGAGTGGAGTCATGATCCACCCCTTAACCTCTAGGACACTGGTTGTTGCTTTCTTTAGGGGTGGGAAAGAAAGGATAAATTGCTTGAGATATATTTTCAAAATTTCTAAACTTTAGGATTTATTTATTTATTTTGTCAAGTGTGTATAAGATAATAGATATAAGTACATTCAAGATCATGGATACAAGAATGGATAAAAAATAAATGGGGTAGTTAAGCAGGGATGGTAGGCACGTTGATGCGCTTCTGCACGCCCCTTACAGACCTCTTAGGAATGGGGTGAGGTCAACAGTAGACAGTCTAAGGTTCAAGTTGTGGGGATTTGGGGAAGAAACCATTGAGTCAGGTAATGCATTCCAGGCATTGACCACTCTGTTGCTGAAGTCGTATTTTCTGCAATTGAGTTTGGTACTGTTTACCTTAAGTTTGTATCTATTGTGTGCTCATATATTGTTGTGGTTGAAGCTGAAGTAGTCATTGACAGGTAGAACATTGTAGTAGATAATTGTATATACTATGTTTAGGTCAGACCGAAGGCGGCGTAGTTCTAAGTTGTCTAAGCCCAACATTTCAAGTTTGGTGGCATAAGGCATTCTGTTCAAGCAGTGGAACAGAATGCAGTACTTCTTCTCATGAAATAGCTCTGGACTTGCTCAATTGTATTAATGTCTGGTATGCAGGTTCCAGACAGATGAGCTGTATTCGAGAATTGGTCTAGCAAATGTTTTGTATGCTCTGGTTAGTAACTTTTTTCCCCTTTTGCTAAACCGGACATGGGCGTGGCTAGTGCATGATGCATCTGGCCCATGGGCCATGATTTTGACAGCCTTGTTCTAAAATATATTTAACAATGAAAAAAGCCATTGCTTCACACAGCATGTTAAGCCTCCACAAATAAGGAAGGTGAACAAACTATTTAGTATTTACTTTCTACGTAAACAACTTTTAAGCTAACCATTTTTAACAGTAGTACTTTCCACCCCTAGACAATCAAAATCATAGCTTTTCACTCACAAAAATGAGTAATATAGTGTAAAATATGTAATAAAATAAAGTATTTTGCATGTTTAATGTGAAAAATAATCTCAAGCAAAATATATTGCTGTTAACAAAGGATGTCTGGTTGGAGACTTGAAGCTTCCAAGGACAAGAATTAACTCTGAGCACCTTTCATTTGATAAAACCACAGAGAGAATAGATCTTTGAAGGGTTTGAGTAACTCTTCATATATCAGCAACCTTGTACATATCTCACTTTAAAAACATGGTCCCTCAAAATCTGTGAGGGCCAATTTCAGTGGCCAGTTTTGAAGAAATATTTTCTGTAACGCTTTCTAGGTATGTTATTTTATCCCATTTTCCAAGCAAAATGCTTACTGTATTTGGCAGATGAGGTACTGATAAATCGCCTCTATTCTGTAAGATTACACATTATCATACTGTAGAAAGAGTTTTTAAAGGTTATAGGATATATAGGGTCACAACCTCTGGTAAGCCCCAATTATGGGAGGAAGCTAACTGCTTCCATCATCTGTCAATCGGCTGTCACAAGAGTCCATCACGACAGAAACCCAATATTTTTACTGTTGCCTTTGTTATATTTGTGTTTTATTTGTGCTGATAAATAAATAAAGGGAGACTAGTATAGATCTATTTCAAGCTATTTAGTTCTCATCAGCTAGCCATACCCTTACTGGGATTAGAACCTGTGCTGTATTGCATCTTAGGCAGATGTGTTAACCATTAAGCCACAGCGTTCTTCTCCTTATCAGCTAAGCCAGGGAGAAAGGTATATATTTAAAGTCACAACCCCTGGTATGCCCTAATATGGGAGGAAGTTCACTGCTTCCATTCTCTGTCCATCGGCTCGTCACAAGAGACCATCCAGACAGAAACCCAATATTTTTACTCAGTTTCGAATCCCAGTAACGGTATGGCTAGCTGATGAGAGCTAAATAGCTTGAAATAGATCTATATTAGTCTCCCTTTATTTATTTATCAGCACAAATAATATATATATATATCTGTAATTACAGTAATAAACAATATTGTTTAATGTACAACATTTGCATAGTTCTCTATGGGAAAGAGCTTCAAATAGTTGTATTTTCATCATCACTATCTACATTCAAAATCCTTTTGTGTGATGAACGACCTTGCAACATAATCAACTATTGGGGAACTGGAAGCTTACAAATAGGTTGATGAGAAGACTGAAGATCTTTTTAGCCAATGATGACTTGTATAACCTTTGTTGCAACATTTCCAGATAAAGCTCAATATTTTTCCTAAAGATTCCCTTAGGAAGAAATGTTTCTGTAATGTGCTTTCTTAGGAGGATGGTAATACAAAAAATTAGCTTACCTACTGAACATGACTATGTCCTGAAATCATTGTCTGAAGACTTTCTAGATCTGTATAAGTACAACTTTAGGCATGTTGAAGAAATTTAATTAGTGTGTTTTATTCTGGAATACAGAATGTGACACTCAGGAAAGTTGAATAGGTTCATTTTTTGTTCTGAGCTATTGGGAGTTTCCTAGAGTCTGTTCAGTTTATCTGAGTTAATAGTGAAGTGCAGAACACCCCCAAATGGGGAAATTTGCTCCAGTTCAAAGCTGACTTCAGAGCTGTCACATCACAAGTAATTGGTTCATTCTGAGAGCCATGTTGGCTTTTTCTGGTTCTATGCCAGGTTTTTTGAGACCAGAGCAATACTGCTCTGTTTTAGGAAGCAGTACAGCTTACAGCAGCATGTTTTCCCATTCATGAGAACCACCATTGTCTCTGTCCCTCCCTTCTGTTCTCTCCACTTCCACTGGAGGAGGCTAGTAGTTTCACACTTTGACAGTTTAAAGTTTAATAACATTTATATGCCGCCCAATCCCGTAGGACTCCAGGCGGCTAACAATACAAATAAATCAAAAGGAAGAGAAGGAAAGAAAAGATAGATTTAAAAACACACCATGCACTCCATTCCAAGTGGGGCTGGACCATATTTTGGGGTCAACAGCCCCAGGCCTGCCAGAACAGCCAGGTTTTAGTGGCTTTACGGAAGGCCAAGAGAGTGGGAAGGATCCGGATCTCTGCGGGGAGATCATTCCACAGGGCACAAGATTGGCAAATGAAAACACAGCTGTTCTGGAGCACCATCAATGGGTCTACCACACTCCATGTGAAGTGTTCATCCAAGAATGGAGCCAAGGTGGCACAGTGGTTAGGGTGCAGTACTGCAGGCCACTTCAGCTGACTGTTATCTGCAGTTCAGCGATTCTAATCTCACCTGCTCAAGGTTGACTCAGCTTTCCATCCTTCCGAGGTGGGTGAAATGAGGACCCAGACTGTGGGGGTGATATGCTGACTCTGTAAACTGCTTAGAGAAGGCTGAAAGCCCTATGAAGTGGTATACAAGTCTAACTGCTATTGCTATTGCTAATGTTTCCCCAAGATTCTGTAGTGAGTAATAGGTCAATCAGAATGGGCTGGGTTCTCTTAAGGCAAAAATCTGGAACATTTGGTAGATTCAATATTTTATGTGGGAAAAACATTTGCATAAACAACACAAAATAGTAGTCCTTAAAGCAAAGTGAGGTTGAACTTCCTTTTTGATCCCCTAGAGCCTTGTCCAGGAAAGTAGAATGCTTTTGTTTTTACAGGGTGGCAATTCAATTAGTCTGTCTAATGTGGCTACCGTCTTTTGATTCTGCCACAAAAAATTAAAATGCAGGCCAGGAACTAACTCCTGCAGGAAGAGTGCTGCCATCAAATACATCTATACAAGTATAAATGTTCCAAAAGTAAAGAGTACTAATCAAGAGACACAAAGCATATACCACCTAATAAATTTTGCCTTCAATTTATTTGTCTAGTATTACAAAGCTGAGGAGATATTAATTAATATAGGTAAAGAGCACCCATAATTTATAATTAACTGGCGAGCCGTTTGTTGCAAACAGCTACTACTGAGTCTAATAGCTGGTAGAAAAATAACTAGAGTTGATTTGTCCCTCAGCAAATTAATAGAGTGCTTATCAATGACAGGGTTACATAAAACTGCTAAATAAATAATCATCAGTGAGTAAGAGTGAAGCAGATCTTTAACAAGCTTAATCTGAACCTCTTGACATTGGCAGACTATGAAGAGATTAAATGCTAAGGGAGGGAACAGTGTGCTGTGTATAAGTGTAAGAATGCAGTAAGAACTGTGAGAGATTGAATTCTATTGGTATAATGGGAAATAAGGAAATATTATTTTTGCAAAAATAGAATGAAATATTATTATCCTTATAGTTAGAGTAGAAATTATCAAAGATATATCAAAAGGATGTCAAACTAGAATTAATCAGAGGACAATCAACAGTCCATTTCTTGTTCTGAAAACACATGGCAATAGACATTCCTGATAGAACTGATGTCCAAATTCTGGGCTTCTCCTCTGATTGTATTAATCAGTTTCTACATGTCATTGCTGAAAAAAATATTAATATCTTTGAAAATATTTAGTACACGGAGAATGAAAGCTAGGTACATATCCAATTAATTGTATGTCCTGTTTAGCTGTGTAAGCCATCAACAAATATTTCTTCTGAGTCTTCTTTGAAATAAGAAGGACACAATACTTCCTATAGGTACTGTATCTCAACAAATAACTTTTCAATAAATAATATTGAATCACACTCAAATAAACTCTTGTGACTTACTTTTCTATCTTATATGTAGCCCTTTACCTACCATATTTTGTGGAGTATAAGACACATCGGAGTATAAGACACAGCAAGGTTTTGAAGAGGAATTTTTTAAAAAAGGTTTTGCATGCTGCAAACCTCCCAAAAACAGCCTGTTTATCGTGAAAATGGACCCAGTTTTTTTTTACAAAAAGGGCATGAATAGCCCTTAGGAGGCTTGTAGAGTGCTCCTGGGTGGTGGGGGGGGGGCAAAAACAGGCAAAAACCAGCTCATTTTTCACAAAAAACGGCCATTTTTTGTAAAAAAAAAAAAAGGGCATGTATAGCCTTTAGGAAGCTTATAGAGTGCTGCTGGGGGCAGGGGGGCAAACAACCAGGCCATTTTTCACTCATTTCTGCCCTTCCCAGCCCCCAGGAGCTCTCTGAAAGCCTTCTAAAAGAAATGCATGGCCATTTTGGTGAAGGGGGTGGAGTTTCAGGAGGCCAAAAATGCTATATTCAGTGTATAAGATGCACCCATATTTTCACCCTTTTTTTTGAGGGAAAAAGGTGCCTCTTATACTCCGAAAAATACCGGTAATTTCAGGCAGCATTCAGCACAAATTGATTTTTTTGTCACTGAAGGTCACTGTTGCTTTCTGGAACATCTCCCTGGGAATTCGTTCTTCATCCTCTTATTGCATGTTGATATGTAAATCGGAAAAAAAACGAGATCTGGGACACAATACAAAAATATTTATGTTCCAATAAAGGATAACATTTGTAGCTCAGAATTGGAATGAGAGGTCCGTGGTGCTCTCTAAGCTTGCTTGTTTTCTTGCAGATGTTTCATTATCCTAACTAAGTAACATCATCACTGCTAATGCACCAAGGACACCTCAATGCCATACCAATGTGTTCATTCATCATTGTAATCCTATTGACTAATAGCTCTAAGTGGGAATGCTCTGCCATTGTAGTAATACTAGTTCCACCATCAACTTGAGTGAGATAAAGATTTCACTATACATCAGTTTCATCAAGTGCCGGACATCTTGAAATTATTTACTTTCAAAATGAATAAGGCATACATCTGGAAGTTACCTAGTAAAATTAAATCATCTGGGGATTTCTTGTTGACATCACAGTTCTTTCAACTTGATCTGCAGATGCATCATCGATATTAGGCTCTTATTACACAACTAATTGTCAGGACCATATCTCGGTGCTGGGTAACAGACAAATGAATATGTGAAATGATACAGAAAACACTAAAAGTAAAACATAGCTACAATGTAAGCAAAGAGGTTCTCTAGAAATGTGTAATTACAGACTGAAGGTAAAGGATTATCACCTGTTTATTTAATTGTTGCTCATTGTGACTACCCAAGATTCAAAGAGCTCAGGGTCTCCTTATGAGAGTCATATTTTTTCCTGCTTAAATGAAGCTTTTGCTTATTGTTATTAAAAAAAACTCCCTTTGATCCAAAAACAGTGAAAAATTATTAACCAGGCTCAAGTCATTTTCGGCTAAGGTATAAAAATGCAGTTCATAGCTCCAAATACAAATGAAAGATACATTGGGACCCATTTCAATCAGGCTTTGGGTCAAGAAATAGACTATTGTGGGCATCTCAGTAGAAAACATGGGTAGGGTAGGAACTGGATAAGGAGAGTAGAATTGCACTGTTTCTCTTGTACCTCTAGCCAGTTTTCATCATCATTAACTATGATATTTCTTGGAAAATCTTGAGGTTTGTGGGAGCAGTCTTGTCTAAAAATAGTGCCGAGAGGCTATTATTTCAATCCTGGATGTTGATTTTTCCATCACTGAAGGTTTATCTAGATTGTAATGTCTTGCAAGGTCATCCAAAGCTCTGACAGTTTGATGCCAAAAATACTTACAATATTCGGCTTTATTGCTCCTTGCTCCAAGGAGCAACCAACTAGTTGATTTTCTTGATCATTCTCAAAAGTAGATAGTGGGTGGAATGAGAGTGAACAACTGAAATTAACCCCAAATAAGAAATATATGTTCTGGGTCAATTGGAAACTACATTTAAGTACTGGAGTTATATTTCTTTGTCACCTCCTGCTGTTTCTGAATCTCCAGGTGGCAGTGGTGGCAAAGGAATGCATTTGCACAATCATAACTAGCATGGCAGTGATGAGGTATATTTAACATTGCTGTTTCTGATCCTTAATATTAGGAAACAATATTGCTCTCTGCTTGGTTACTTCATGGTTATCTCCTTTCTTGATGGGGAAGGACTACACAGCAATGGAGAAAAGATTGTCCTGTAGTTTTTCCTTACCTACATCCCATAAACAACCCCATCTGTGTCAAACATCTCCATATATCTTTCATACCTCCAGGAGGGGGCATTTACAAGTGAGCTAAGAGAACTGGAGGAAGTTCATTTTTTTCCAGCAGTTGGAAATGGCTGAAATGAGTTAAATATTGCTTATTTATGAAGAAAATTGATATTTTGCTATTGAAGCTGAAGTTGAATTATTTAGAGCCGAGGTGGCGCAGTGGTTAGGGTGCAGTACTGCAGGCCACTTCAGCTGACTGTTATCTGCAGTTCAGCGGTTCAAATCTCACGGGCTCAAAGTTGACTCAGCCTTCCATCCTTCCGAGGTGGGTGAAATGAGGACCAAGACTGTGGGGGCAATTTGCTGACTCAATTTACTAAAAATCTGTAAACCACTTAGAGAGGGCTGCAAGCCCTATGAAGCAGTATATAAGTCAAATAAATAAATAAACAAACAAACAAATAAACAAACAAACAAATATGCTAAAAAGCTGGGAAACAGCACCCAAGATAGGTTTGTCTAAAGTTGAAGTTACAGCCTTGCATGTATCCATGCCATAACTCCAATAACTAATATCCTGTCCCAAAGCCTAGGAGAAGAGCAAGGATTTTGTGGTCTTCCAAAAAGCCAATAAAGTCAGTGCCATCCACATCATTGGGGGACTCCCAAAGATGCTTTCTCCAAAGGGCAACTGGACTTTCTTGGTTTTTTTTTAATGTTTCACTTCTCATCCAAGAAGCTTCTTTAGTTCTAAACTGAACTGAAAAAGCTTCTTGGATGAGAAGTGAAATTTAAAAAAAGAAAAAGAAAAATCCAGTTGCCTTTTGTAAAAAAAGACCTTTGGGACAATCATGACCTAGACAATTGAGACTCTTCATATACATATCTGGGGGAGATTCCACATGACAAGCAACATGACATGCTTCCTGAGACCCAACAGGTGACTAACTCACTGAGGGAATATGGAGAACGCCCATTCTGTCAGGGCTGGTGGGAAGTACGAGGAACAAGTGTTCCCATAACAAACCTGGTCCCATACCATGTAGGGTATTAAAGGTAATAACCAGTACTTTGAATTGGACCCATTATCATAGCAGTTGTGTTACATGGGCATTCTGCGCTGTGCATGTACCACTGCATTCTACACCATTCTGGACCATCTGAATGTTTCTTAAAGAGAGTCCCATGTAGGCCATTACAACAGTCAAGAGAGGTGACTACGTTTTGAGTAACGGTAAGCAGTTGTTCCTACTTTAGGAACATACACAATGGGCACATGTGATGCTTATGTGTGAAGGTGTTCAGGTTGCCACATGCTCCTTGAATGGGAGCCATGAGTCCTGGAGAACCCTCAGATTCATGTCACCAATTCTGATGAAGAAGTACAAAATGTAGTTACCCAACTTAACAACAAAGCAAAAACAAAAAAACAACAACAGAAAAACAGGAAACTGTCCATATATATTACATATTAATCAAATGTCAGATTTCTAAATCTATTGGGACAGGAGGGAGTTATAAAGATTATCTAACATTACAAATATAAGATCTATGTCACAGAGAAGATGCATGTTGGTAGATAGATTTTCTCCATGTTGATTTATCCGTAACATATTCTTTCTGGTTTCCCAGTGGTGCACCCATCACCTTGTGACTGAGTTTGGCCACTTCCATTTCTCATCTTTCCTTCCACCTTTCTCAGCATTAGAGACCTTTCTAGACACCTGGATTTTTGTATAATGTATATGAAGTAGGAAAAATTGAGCCTGGTCAATGTTATGCCTTGAGTGAGGACTGTGAGTTGATTTGTTTTATTAACAACTGGTTTATTTTCCTGGCAGCCCATAATATTCCGAACAGTTTTCTGCAACACCAAAGTTTGAAGGCTTCAAACAAAATTCCTTTGCATCAGTTGCAAACTGCTTCTGAGGACTTAAAATTAAAAATTGTAGTGGTGTGAGAGTGTTAAGAAATCGTTTTTAAAAAGCATTTTGGAAAAATAACTTCAAATTAGTGACATCATTTCATTGTGAAAACTGAAAATAGATAACATTCAGTGCAGCCCTAAATAAAATAAAAATTGAAATAGAAAATCTGAGATGTAAAAATTCTAAGAATGCTGAGGTATGATGAATGCTGTATGCTTTTTAATGTTATCAATGGTGGCTTAGAAGCTCATTTACTAATAATGACTGCATATCTCATTAAATTGTTTCTTTCATTATTCCACAGGTAGAAATGTGTAATTTGACGATTGTTACATCAATTATACTTAAAAAGCTCATTAAAACCCTGAAATATTATCTCCTGTAGCCAGGGAACTTAAAGGGGAATGCACTAATTAGAAAAAGAACAAACTCATGTAATATCATCATTTTGAATGGATGTCTTATATATTCTTAATGCAAAACTAACATCAAAAGTGTAAATCAGATATATAGATCTACCATACTTAATTTTTTCCCCTAATTATGTTTTACTTTCAGAAAGTATTCTGATCATTGTAATTAAATAATGCATAATGTAATAAAAATAGAGAACATTATTATTGCATAGGCAATTGAATATTGGGCTTTCTTTGTTATTTGTTAGATTTATTTATGCACACAATTTATTATGGGCAATATGTATCAAGCGTTAAAATACTGATACAATTATATCAACTCAAAAGAGGTAATAAAATGTGACATCACCCTGTTGATAAAAAGAGGACGATTTGAATTTCTAGTTGAAATTTAACATTTGAATTTGCTAGGTTGCATTGTTTTTTATGAGGAAAATGTATCAACACTTTTGACTTTTCCATTAGTAAAGTCACAATTTCAGCATCCTTTAGTACTGATAACAAGCCCTGCTTATGGAGAAAGAATCAAAGGTGACACAGTGCACAAGGTCACTGTTTGCATTGATTTTATGCCATGTATACAACTCCCTGGTTTTATTGTTAATTACATAATATGTTAATTTACTAAGCTGGTTTAAGTGAAATGGAGACACATGAAGAGAATTATATTTAAACCAGTTATAGCTTGTTTATTATTTTTATATTATAATTTTATAATCTGTAACATTTAAAGCATGGAAAAGGGAATTAAGGAACTAAATAGTAAATGTGCACCAATGTCCAGAAGTGTATTGGTGATTTGCACGAGGTAGAGCGAGGTAATTTGGAACAGATTTTCATTACCTTGAAGTACTGCAATAATGGTGCAGCAGCTGGAGAAAAAAACTGTTTATATACTATAAATTGGAAGATGAGATAGAACTCCAATGACTGACAGATCAGTCCTCAAATTGGAGCAATCTCCAAGTTCAAATATCATTGGTTGACTCAAGCATGGCACCTGGTGGAATGGGGACTATCATGGAGGTGGCAACAATTTTTTTTTTCTTTTTGTTAGAGGTGCTTCCTTACTATTGGCCAGAGTTTTGGCTTAAAGAGTTGTTTGACAGTCTTTACCAAGATGCATGGAGTCAGCTGACATGTCACAGAAACTGGTTTATTTTATAGAGAAGAACAGAGAATTCATAAATTGTACTTCTACCTCAGCCCACCAGCTCTACTACATTCATCATTTCTTACCAATGTAACTTTCTTTTGCACAGAAAACTCAGTCTATCTGTCTAAAATTATTAATATGTGTTCTCCATCACTGAGACTACAACTTTGCAAATTTCATCACATTCCATCTTAAAACAAGAAGTTATAGATGCACTATTGGATATATGTTTCTGTGTGTTTCTGTGTGTGTGTGTGTGTGTGTGTGTGTGTGTGTGTGTGTGTGTATGTATGTATATGTATATGTATATGCATATGCATATGCATATGCATATGTATAAGTGTATGTGTATGTATATATATATATATATATGTGTGTGTGTGTGTGTGTGTGTGTGTGTATGTATATGTATATGTATATATATACTCTCTTTCCATCCATTTTTGTGAAATTTAGCAGGTTTTGTTTTTTCCTCAGCTGAAAATTTAACGTACAGATTTCTAAATCTCTTTTGTCTAAAGATACGTTGTAAAAAAGCATTTTAATTCATATTAAGATTTGCAATGCAAAATTTAGGCCTGAATGACAGGCCTAAAAGTGTAAGCAATAAAGCCTCATTTTTTAAAAAAGAATAAAATCTTAGAGGAAAAGCAAAAAAATATTCCTTTTCTATCTCGTGTTGTGTATCTGTTAGATTAAACCAGGTAAAATGTATAAGAATTCCTTTCTAATCCCTTCTCAAATTGAACTTCTGCTCTGAAACCTTTTTCTCAGCCAAGTCTCCATGCTTGAGTGCAAATAATGCAAATGTGCCTTTGAAATAAATATACCTTTCCTCCTTTGTGCACACATAATCACAGAGCATGCAGACCCAGCAATTAAGAGAAATATCAGAGATGGATTCGGCCCGGTTCAGCCAAACCAGTAGTAGTATTTTGGCCTGGGTTGCAGCACCAGCAATGACCCAGGCTGGCCACGTCCCCAAACTGCTTCCCTGATTGCCACTGCCATTGTCGGCATGTTGTTTAGTAGTGTGTGGTTGTGTGCAGTTCACTGTAGATTTTTCTGCACGTGCCCGAAGAACAATTTACATTGAACTGCACATGCACACATAGCGAACCGGGAGTAAAAATGGGTGCAACCCACCTCTGAGTAATATGTTATGATAGTAACCAATCAGATTTGGAGAGATGTTGAAGGTAGGTGCCATGATTTTTCATCCATGATATAAATAATGGATAAGCAACCTAAGACCAGGCAGATTGACAGCTCAGGAGCCATGACTGCCAAAGTACATACAACCCCTTCCTTTTACTGGAAAGAAGAAGGTTTTTTTCTCTCTTAGTGACCCAATATTTGGGCTGCTGGTGTCCAGGAATGAATCTCTCTTTTTTCCAGCAATGCTGAAGAGCCATTGAGAAGAAGGTGGAAGCTTCCTCTCTCCCACTGATTCTTTGCCATAGTTATCCTATAGGTGTAGGGTATTTTGAATCAGCTCAGTATCCAGAACATGTGATTTGATGCTTAAGGTTGTGCTTTAGGACATGGGAGGTAATGGTTGGGTCAGATGACCAATGGCAAAAGCAGGAAAGGTGCTACACACTTTTGCACCCATAGATTGACCCCCAAAATGTGAATGGCTGTACATATTTCATTTACAAAATAAATGGAAATGAATATTTGATGCTGCTATAAACTGATGAAAGCTGAGTGCTTTAATTTCTTCCTGCTATTTAAAAATGTGATTTAAAAAATGAAATAGTGTGTTTTTGATATATTGCAGCAAATGTAACTGGACTGAACAGACCACCTGCATTACATATCAATTGCTCAGTATAGGGAAATTAACACAATGTCTCAGAGCCAATACCCTCCTTGCAAGATGCCAGTGATGTGACATTTTTATTTGCAGACAGAAATCTCTAGTGAAATATAATAGGAGGGAGGGACATAAAAAGGCATATAATTGAATAGTTAATTAGAATTATAATTTAATTTTTAAAATTAAGGCTTCCTGTTTATATATAGCTTCCTGTTACTAAGATAACAAGACAAAATTATGAATTGACAATTCATAGTGCAATCCAAGAATGAAGAACAGGGAAAATCTGGTGTGGCTGGGACCAATTTAATTCCTAACAACTGACAGGATCATGCCAGCAAACCATGAAGAGAATATGACAATGATTATTTATGCTATTTTTTTCAAGATTCTTTTGGGATGTTCCCTTCCCATTATTCCAAAAGAGAGATTAATAAAGAATATCTGCTCTGAGATGGTTTAACCCAATGTAGAATAGAATAGAATAACAGAGTTGGAAGCAACCTTGGAGATCTTCTAGTCCAACTCCCTACTTAGGCAGGATATCCTACACCACTTCAGACAAATGGTTATTCAATATCTTCTAAAAAACTTCCAGTGCTGGAGCATTTACAACTTCTGGAGGCAAGTTGTTCCTCTGATTAATTGTTCTAACTATCAGGACATTTCTGGTTAGTTCTAAGTTGCTTCTCTCCTTGATTAATTTCCACCCATTGCTTCTTGTCCTGCCCGCAGGTGCTTTGGAGAATAGCTTAACTCCCTCTTCTTTGTGGCAGTCCCTGAGATATTGGAACACTTCTATCATGTCATCCCTAGTCCTTTTTATCCTCAGACTAAACATACCCTCTTCTAGAAACCGTTCATTATATGTTTTAGCCAGTGATGGATTCCGGATCCTGTTCCAACTGGTACAGTTGGAATGGGCCCGGCGTTGTTCACATGGATGCATGCAGTGCGTGCCTATGTCTTGCCGTCCAGTGACGCCTCTGCGAGCCTCCGGCGTGGAAGCGCTGAAGACTTTAAAGACAGGTAAGGAGCATGGGCGGGCAGGTGGGCCCTCCTGAGCATCTTACCGGAATGGTACCCGGTGTTCTGGGCAGGGTCCGGTACACCCATATGGGGGCATACCGCCTGCAACCCACCAGTGGTTTTAGCTTCCAATCTGTAATCATCTTTGTTGCTCTTCTCTGCAGTCTTCAACATCTTTTTTAAATCAATGCAACCAAAACTGAATGCAAAATTCCAAGTGTGACCTTATCAAGGCAATATAAAGTGGTATTAACACTTCATGGGACCTTCATTCTATCCCTCTGTTTATGCAGAATAAAACTGTGTTGGCTTTTTTGGCAGCTGCAGCACACTGCTGGCTCATATTTAAGTGATTGTCCACTAGGACTCCAAGATTCTTCTCACAGTCACCACTATTGAGCAAGGTACCACCTATACTGTACCTGTGCATTTTGTTTTTCTTGCCTAAATGTACTTTTTTCACTATTGAATTTCATTTTGTTAGTTGCCCAATGTTCAAGTCTGAGTTGAGGAAATGGAAATTCTACAACCTGAAGTATCAACCAAATCATCTATGAAGATTCTCAGTCATCCAGGTCATGGTTGTCTCAAAGGTGCTTTTTCAAAAGGCAAATCATAGTCCAGTTGCTTTTTGAAAGAGCACCTTTGAGACATCATCCAAATTGCTAACTCTAGAATCCTGTTTTAGTTCCTCCATCTTCAGGCTTTCCATGTCAAAGGCACTATTTCTGAACTCCTAAGGTTCCTAAACAAGAACTTTCATCAGGTGAAACCTTGTTTGTAATTCCATTACAATTGATACCTACATGATGTCCTTCTAAGGGCCACAGATTGAAGCATAAGCTTATCATTGTTAGATTCCCTCTTGCTTAGATCATATGCTTTCTCTTGTTTCTGTATATGGCACTCTCTCTCTCTCTCTCTCCCTCCCTCCCTCCCTCTCTCCTCCCCTCTCTCTCCGTGCATGTGTGCGTAAGGCCTCTTCTGCATATTTCAAACCAATATGGTCCTGAACTTTGTTTTGCTGATTGGGCCCATAATAGTTGCTGATGTTGTAAATTATTTTAGGTCTCTTTCATAGACAATTTTTATCAAGTGGAATCCATTCTACTATATAACTACCTTGGAACCTGAGAGGAGGGAAAATGGTATCCTTAGGCATATTAAGGCTAAATGATGGAAAGAGGGTATAAACCTTGGGATGAAATTACCCTAATATTTTTCTCCCTAGTATTGGCTTCTCCTGTGATTAATTTTGCTGGCTTTCTGGTTTAATGTCTAAAATTAGAGTTTATAAATTCATTGTTATGGTGGGGTATTTCTTATAAATATGAGTTTAGCTAAGGCTCATTGTCTCCCTGGCTTGAGGAAACAAAATAATATCAACTTCAGACAACTGCACTCATGCTGAAATACATCCAAACCAGATTCTTGGTGATTCTCCAGCACAGCATTTCGGTTCTGTAAACAAAGGCAAGTGAATTTGGATACACAAACATCCCACTCCCAATGCCAGATGGAGAAAATTGGCTAAGCATTGTGTCTGCTTCAAAGGTCTAACTCTGTAAGGATTAAGTCCTGGTGGTACAGTGGTTAGAATGCAATACTTCAAGTTAACTCTGCCCACCACTTGGAGTTTGATCCTGGCCAGCTCAAGATTGACTCAGCCTTCCATCCTTCTGAGGTCTATAAAATAAGGTTGTTGGGGGCAATATGCTGACACTCTAAACTGCTCAGAGAGTGCTGTAAAGTACCATGCAGCAGTATGTAAGTGTAAGTGCTATTGCTATTGAAAGGAGAATTCTAATCTAATTGCCTGATGTGGTACCACTATCATAAATGTTCACTGTAGAATAATACATTTAACAAATTGCTAGGTGGTCATTTTCAGAACTGAAGCAAACTTATGGAAAAGGTACAAATTTGTCAAATATTCAACATAGGAGACATCTACATTCACAATGGAGGAACTTAAAATAGTACATTTGTTGCAGCTTTAAATGGTTCTGTGGTCAACCTGACTCTCCTCTGTTTAATAGTAGAAAACCTGATAACCCACAAATTCATTATTTCTTTCTCGACCACTCACTGGCACATGTGCACTCCACCTATGCATACATTATTGATGATGATGGCATTGCACAATTTGAACCCCATGTAAAGCAGTACTGGTACTGAAAATGATTTGTTTGCTGTAGGAAGCATCTCTCACACTAAGAAAGTAGCTTATTTAGTCAGAAAGGTGACAGTTAAGCAGAAGTGTGTGTGTGCGCACGCGCGTGCGCACATGTGCACACACACATCTTCTTGGGGACTTTTCTCTCTCCCCCTCCCCCCCCCAATCTCCCTTTCTACCCTACCATACTGGCTGTCCATCACAGTTGTTATGAATGCAGGCACAGAGAGCCCGCAGGGGATCCTAGTTATTTACACTCTTTTTTTTCAGGCAACGAAGCTGTTATAATCATTTGCTGTCAACTTTGTGCTGACATTGAATTTTACTTTGTGAACTGAGATGTATGTGTATGTGTTTCTCTCTGTGTGTATGGGAATGCACAACCATATAACACATAAATGTGCAGTTGGAATTGGAGATTTAGGAGCCTGAGTTGACCAGCGAATAGATATTTGAGATTTCTGAATTTGGGGACAGCAAGATGTATTAGTCTTCCTTCCTTCCTTCCTTCCTTCCTTCCTTCCTTCCTTCCTTCCTTCCTTCCTTCCTTCCTTCCTTCCTTGGCTTACAGATTTGTTCTGCTTTATGTCACTGCATTCTGATTTTTAAAAAGTATGTATTTTTATCTCTTCACCTGTTCCCTTCCATCCCACAAATAAAACCTGTAGTGTAGGATTTCCTGCTTAAGCAGGGGGTTGGACTAGAAAACCTCCAAGGTCCCTTCCAAGTCTGTTAAATTTAAAAAAAGTGCATTTCTTTCTACTTTCCAAGAAGTTCCTCTGTTTCTGAGGCTGCTATGACCGAGCTTTTATGGGAAGCATAGGCTTCATTGTGGGATATAGGGCCAGTTTGACCAGAATCAGGTACACTGAAATGTATTGCCTGGGAAACTACACAAAAGATTGAAGCCTGACTTAAATACTTTCACAAGCAGATCCAGTATGAAGTTAATCACGTTGCTGTAAATATGATTAAGTCTGGATTTCATCCAAGGAATTTAAGGAGCCTGAAAATTGCCGAAGCTGCTGGAGCTTGGCTAATCCCAAGGAACTGCAATTTGAACCTAGTTAGCACATGGATGGGAGACCACCATCCTAGAAAAAGGAAGGCAATGCCAAGGAATTTGGTAATGTTGCCAAGAAAACTAGTGGGCATGTCTCTAAAATCAATACAAGCTGAACTTGACATGAGGGAGACCTGACCATTAACATCATTGACTTAAGGGTTCTTTTCATTGGTGGAAAAGAATTTAATTCAGTAGAGCAGAATGCATCATCTAAAATCTGAGGATCATGTGGTTTCTTAGTAGGTTTACAAAAGCCCTGCAACAAAAGCTCTCACCATATTACAACACTTACTAATACCAGTACATATTGGGGTAACTACTGTATGCAGCAATCATGTCAAATGCATTTAAATTGATAAAATGTAAATCAATCTTACTTGCTTTGTCAGATGTCTATGGAGATTCTCAGTCATCCAGGTCATAATTGTCCCAAAGGTGCTTTTTCAAGAGGCAACTGGAGATTCTGATTTTTCTTTGAAGACATTTCGCTTCTCATCCAAGAAGCTTCTTCAGGTTCAGAGCTGAAGAAGCTTCTTGGATGAGAAGTGAAATATCTTCAAAGAAAAAACAGAAACTCCAGTTGCCTCTTGAAAAAGCACCTTTGGAATTGCTTTTTTAGAGCTCAAAGTAGTTTTGGGATTGCAGAGCCTGGCTCGCCACTCAAAAGCTAAGTGTGGGTTTTGCACTAAAAAAATGTATAATTTATAAATGTAGTTGAAGAAAAATTTAAACAGAACTATGCTGAAGAAGCAGAAAAATATAAAAAGACTGTCTATCTAGCTAAGCCACCATTTAAAGGATTTCCAATCAACTAGGTTCAGGTGAAGAAGACTTCTGTGGATGATTTCACTCATACCAGGGACTTTCAAATGTGAATGAAAGAAAAAAGATTATGTTAGTCAATCAATCTCAACCAATAAAATTATTTTGAAACCCTTGCCTAGGTGCTCTGTCATGATTTGGATGATCACATAGCTCCAAAAGACAATGTCAATGTCAACAGTCACTCTCTAGTTCATAGACTATTTGCCAAGGAAAAGAGCTGTTTGAATAAGTCATAAAATAGTAAAATTAGCAGTGGCACAATCTGCAAGTAGACGTTACTGCGTTCAATCTATGGACCATTGGTCTGATTCAGCATTAGTCATATCAGCAATTTCAGTATGAAATCCCAGATACCCTGGATAAGAACTAAGGGAACAGATAGGACAAAATGGTCTGACCCAGTTCTTGACTTCAAATGAATGTGATCGAGAAGCTTGTGTGCTTGGCCACTGTAATAAAGTAGACAAATAATTACCAAGCAAATCAAACACACTTACACCTCAGATGATTTTGAAATATTATCTATAATCGGGCACTTCTGTGGTAGGAGGAAAGGTTAATAAAGTAATTTAAAAAAGATTGTGTGGTGTATTACAGAAACAGAAGAAGACTGGCGGTCATAATTGTTAATCTCCTGAAACACCAGATCTCTACTGCATAAAGCATGTATTTTAGTTCAGCGCCTTATGGTGTATTCTACTTATTACTATATTATACTGGTTAATTGCCTTTTATATAAAAATAATAAAAAAATCTTATTTTAGCTTAAAAGTAATAAATAGAACCGATTAATTTTTTTTCCAGCAGAGAGTTTTTATAGAGGCTATTTTTTAAAAGTATGTAAATGTAAAATAAGTCTGTATTGTATATTGTCATATCAAAATCTACCAGAATAATCTGGTAATTGTTGGGAATGATTATCTCCATTTATCACATTATAGAGAGTGTTGTATTTGTATCAGAATAATGCAAATGCAGTTTCCCTCCTATGTTCTATGTTTATTTTCTATTTTCTCCATAGATAAATATCAGTTGGTTAATTCTGCTTTAGATTTGACGGCATCATTCAAAATAATAAGAATAGTAATATCATCTAGAAACAAGGAAGATCAGGGAAGCACTGGAAATAATAAAGCAAATAACAGCTACTGTATATCTAAGAATATCAGCAGATATGAAGCTCAAATTGCAAATTATACAATTATACACAGAATCTCCAGTTTCAATCCAATCAGAAATGTTTCTACCATGAATGGAAAGACTGCACTGAATCAGTCAGTACTTGACAAGGAAGAAACCATGCAGTTCAGGGACAGAAGTGGCATAACTCAAAGAAATACAACAAAAATGCAGATTGATTAAAGAAGGTGGCTAAGAGTAAAGAAGAAGCTGAAATGAAAGAACTTGTAACAACAGCACAAATGGTGGAGAAAAGGGCAAGGAAGATCAAGAATTGGTCAGCACCGGGTGAAGATGAATTGCATTGGTTGAAACAACTGACTAGTCTACAATCACTTGTTGCCAAGGAGTTTAACAACATACTGCAATAAGGTGAAATGAAGAGTGGCTAAGATTTTACAAAACCTATCTGATAATGAAAGACCCAGCAAAAGGGGCAGCACCAGGGAACTCCAGGCCAATTACCTGCTTACTAAAAACTTTCAAATTGCTAAAAAAAAATAGTAGGGAAAGCAGATAATAACAAGACCTGGAAATAGCTAAGAGCAGAAAGGTTGAACAAAGAGACAGAGGGTCTAATTATGGCTCCACAAACCCAAGCCTTAAGAAATGAAATGCATACAAAGCCAGAATTGAGAAGACAGCAAGAGGTAGCAAGAGTTGCCTCTGCAAGAAGCTGAAGATACACTGGGACACCTGATTAGCTGCTACAGAAAGATTGCACAGACTGACTACAAACAGTGGCATGACAAAGTAGCAATAATTGTACAATGGAATATCTGCAAGAAATATCATTTGCCTACAAGCAAGAATTGATGCAACCACAAAATACACAAAGTATGACAACGAAGACACTAAACTTCTTTGGGATCTTAGAATTCAAGCACTCACCATATAACATCCCAGACTTAACAACTGTCAATAAGAAAGACCAAAAAAAGTCTGGATAATAGACATTGCAATACCTGGAGACAGCAGAAGAGAAGAAAAAGAACTGTAGTAAATCACAAAACATCAAAATCTGCAAATAGAAGTAGAATGACTGGCAAAAGAAAGTAAAGGTATTACCAATGGTGATAAGTGCCTTGGAATACAACCCCCAAACCTCTTGAACATTTGAACATCATTGGCATTGACAAAATCATCGGTCAATTGCAAAAGGAAGCTTTTCTTGGAAGTGTTTACATTCTGTGATGATACCTTGTTGATGATACCATCAACAAACATCTCTGTATCCCAGGTCCCTAGAAAGAACTCAATAGGTGGATAAAAATGCCAAATACAGATTAAAACTAGGGGTGACTTTGTGACCAAATGCAAGAATAATGCAACAATATAGGAAATCACTATGTACAGTCAGTCTATGTTTGCATAATAAAAGAGGATGTTTTATTGTCCACAAGGAGTTTTCTGTCTCCCATTTATCATAGGAGAAATTACAGTTGAAAGAGGGAAAACATTTTCAAAAGCAAGTTGGCTACAATGTTTGAAAAACTGTTTCTAGGAACTCATCAAGGCAGCTTCAAAGCCTAGCTTTTGCTGTAATCTAGGTTGATGGTTATGGAGTTTGGTTTTCTATGATTGCATTTGTCTTCTGTAAGAAAAGTTGAAACTGATGCATTTGCCAAGAAAGAGAAAAAATACTGCAATAACCATCTGGACACCTATAACCAAAGCTGGATTCAGAAAAAAACTACAGATCAAGGCATACAACAATCCTGGATTTTTTTTCTCTCTCTCTAATGTCTTTTTAAATTGTTTATTCAAATCTAGATCACCTCAGAACTAAGCAAATCTAGATGTATCTAGGAAGTAATTCAGGTTAAATCTTTAATAATGTGGCAACCTTGAAAATTATTACACTACTAATAAAATTATGTCCACCTTTTGAAAAAAAACTTTGTTCAGCTACTAATTATGTACAACAGGGATAGGGGAGCTTTTTGAAGCCATGGGCTTCATTTTTATTTTTAATATTGTTTTGGCTATCAAGGTTTGCAAGGCATGTTGTGATGATGTCAACATTGTTAAATGAGAGGGGGAGATTATCTCTTTTTTCATTGGGGCAAAGAAACAATTAATGTTCCTGTTTTGCATATTACTTGGAGAGGACTGAACAAAATATCATGCTGTTATTAGACCAATACTGATCCAGTGTTGTTAATGAAGCCTTCCCAAAAAACAGGTAGTAACCCATTAGTTTATTCCATCTACTACACACATTTAAATCTCAATGTAGTTCTCAAACTAAATGTTGATAGGGATGATATAGAACACATTCAAAAAGCCGTTAATATGCTGAACAAAGGAATTAAGTATTTTAAGTTGATGACACCTGAGATCTATGAAATACTAGTAACTACCTGAAAGAATCTATCTATCTATCTATCTATCTATCTATCTATCTATCTATCTATCTATCTATCTATCTATCTATCATCTATCATCTATCATCTATCATCTATCATCTATCATCTATCATCTATCATCTATCATCTATCATCTATCATCTGTCTTTCTATCTTTCTTTCCCCTTCCTTCCTTCCTTCCTTCCTTCCTTCCTTCCTTCCTTCCTTCCTTCCTTCCTTTTCTTCTCCCTCTCCCTGTCCTCTTCTCTCCTCATGATCCCATAATAATATCATCTGATAGCAGTTAATCCCTGTTTACAGATGGCTTTGTCTCATTCTTTTGGAATAAAGAAAACATGCTTTTACTGTTAGGCATTTTGTCTGAGCATCAATCAATGCTTTGATGCTTAATTGTCTTCTTGCCTTCTTCTTTCTCCCTCCTTCTCCCCTCTCTTCCCTAGTCCCACCTTTGGTAAAAGGGCATTGTTTTGAAATAAATGGGCTACAGAGAAAGTTTCAGAACAGTTGCTGATTTTGTTCTTATGCCTGCTATTTTGTATTCTAAGGTCATGGATCAAGGGCAACCCCATGCCTGTGCTGGGGACACAACTATCCATTTTGAGAGAAAGATGTAGGCATCTTTGGATGACCCTAATCCATTCGAAGAAGTCTATTATGTTCAAGCCTCAAGCTGTCTCAGCCCATACCAGTATTACCAAACTTAGATTTGTTTTTCCATTGACCATTCATTTTGGTCAAATGAAGAAAATGCTCATATAGGTTTCTGTGGCTCTAGGGAAGAAATCAGTGATTGTCACATACCTTTTAACCTTCCTTCCTTCCTTCCTCTCTTTCTCTCCTTCTCTCTTTCTTTCTCTCTCTCTCTCTCTCCCTCCCTCTCCCTCTCCCTCTCTATCTTTTCTTTCTTTCTTCTTTCTCTTTGTCTCTGAAACAATATGAAGAATGCAACAGAAATGTCATTTTTATTGCAGCTGTTTGTAAATTTGTAAGAAATTGACCAAAAGGAGCAATTTCAAAAGCAAAAAGATGTATGTAGTTATAGTTGTATAGATGCCAGGTACCAGATAGTGTTTCCTAACTTCAAGGGACATTTGGTTACTAACCTATGACTTTGTTAACACTTTGTTGGATGGGATGCAGGCATAATCCCACTCAGAGAATTTCACTATTAAGGGCAGATTCTACTTCAAGAAGGAGTCAATTCTCTACAACTTTTTACGTTTTACATCTATCTCTCAGATAGAATTATAAAATGTGGTCTCCATTGACTTTGTTTTTGCCCAAATGGATCCCCTGACTGCATGTCTGAGGACTATTTTGGAAGAATAAAACATCTGAACTCCCATCAAATTTCATAAAAGAACAGTTGGGCTTGCTCAAAAGAACAAAAGCATGAGAAGGGTGAAATTCCAGGTAATCCATTTTTCTTTAGTCAGAGAAAAAATAAGCTAGTCACTACCTTCTTTTTCCAGTCTCCTTTCCAGTGGTAGCATTCCTTTTTTTTTCCTACCAGGTTCTGTGGACGTGGCTTGGTGGGGTGTGTGTGTCATGTGACTGAGTGGGCATGGTCAGCCACCAATCCACGCCCACAGAACCTGGTAGGGAAAAAAGAATTTCTACCTCTCTACCTATTTTCTGCCCAGGCCTGGCCTAATCTGTCAAAGGCCACTTCCTGCATGCCACCTGCTCTCCCTTCACCAGTCCCATTTCTGCTCCTTCAGAAACCCCGGCCATAGCCCTGATTCCTCCCCCATGACCCCCTCTTTCTTCAGGCTTACCTTCCTCCCACAGCAGCTGGTCTGGACTCCAGAAGGCAAGCTTTCTTTTTTGGTGTGAGTGCGGGAAGCCTCCCAGTTGCCACCTCTTTGCCAGACACTTTCCGGCAGAGGCAGCTGCCTGGAGGCTGCTGAAAACTACCGGAGGTCTCAAACACACCAAAAAAGCCACTGCTGTCGTCACCCTGTTCTTTGAGCCGACCACACATGTGCATCCCATTGCCTGCTGTGCTGCTCTGCTCGGACTTGCGCAGATGGTAGTGGTTCAACAAGACATCATCAACGATAGCATCAAGACACTTACCAAGGGCAAACAACGGTGGAATTTTTTTTAACACTCCTCTCACCCCCATATTATTGAAATTATGTTAACAGAACCACTGGGCTTTGTAATTCTTTGTTCTAGTAGGCATACAAAAACAAAGTAATAATTTTGGCTGCTCTCCAAATGAAATTTCATAAAGCTCAAATTTTCGTTCTGCTCAATTTGGACAGAAATATTTACTTCAAGATCTACAAAATGACTCCCAGGAAGTCTGATTTAACTCAACTTTTAGAATCATATTCCTGTTAGTTTCCCAAATAGAGGCAATTGATCCAGATCTCTTCATTTCAATCATAATAGTTGCAATAAGTTCCATCCCATTATCTGTCCTTTGTTAGCAAGCACTAATATTGTTCAAACTGTTTTTAAAAATATTTCCAACTGACTAAATAATAATTCCATATTTATTTTGAAACACTATGCTATATATCCTACATCCATGATAGTGAACCTATGGCACACGTACCAGAGGTGGCATGCAGTGCCCTCTCTGTGGGCATATGAGCCCCAGTTCAGCTCTGCCATACATGCGCACACACTCCCACTGGCCAGCTGGTCTTTGGGTCTCTGCTGTGCATGCATGGGGGTGGGCACATACACAGTGTGCACACATACGTGGGGGGCATGCAGGGACCACATATACATGCGTGGAAGAGGGGCAAATTTGGGGAGTAAGCACATGTGTGGGGGCAGGGTACATGCATGGGGGCTGTGTGTGCATTCGCTTTGCGCACTCGGTCTGGAAAATGTTAGCTATCACTGCCCTGTATTATAGCTGGTGAAAACAAACAGATAATAAACCAAAATGGCACATCCCCCAATAAACTATATTCATTTTTTTTAAATTACAATTTACATTTTACCTTGTAGTTGCACTAAAAGTATTGTTATCTTCTTGAAATCCTAGGGTTATCAAAAGGAACAGTGGAACAGTGGAGAAAACTATCGCTTTGATGAATGGAATACTACATAAACAAACATGTACAATGATAGCTGGAGAGAAACAATTGGCCATGTGTATTGAACTTCCAGAGTACTCATCTTCACAAATGCCAGCAGGCTGTGAATTCTGATTTATCCAGATATCCAGACCCGGATATCTGGGAGACCGTCTTCTGCCACATACCTCCCAATGGCCGATAAGATCTCACAAGATGGGCCTTCTCTGGGTGCCGTCGACCGGACAATGCCGGCTGGTGACTCCTCGGGGGATGGCCTTCTCTGTAGCTGCTCCGACCCTATGGAACGATCTACCCCCAGAGATCCGGACCCTTCCCACTCTCTCAGCCTTCCAAAAGGCCACTAAAACCTGGCTATTCAGGCAGGCCGGGGGCTGTTGACCTCATGAATGAGGTCCAGCCCTGCCTACATTGAGTGCATGACATGCTTTTTAAAATCTGTTCCCTCTTCCCTATTTTTAATTTTTATCTTTTTTTTAGAATTGTATTCTGTAAGCCACCCGGAGTCATTTGGGATTGGGCGGCATATAAATTCATTAAATTTCAATTTCAATTTGTTTCCAAACTGGAACCAAGTGAAGGAGAATATATCATGGCTCCTCATTGATAATGAGGAGGCCAAACGTTTACTCCAAGAGTAAAAGAGGAAATTACCATGTCTTTTTAACTGAAGAGCTGCACTCATTAAAGGTCACCCAGGTAGATCTGCACTTAAGGTACAGAAAGAGAATGCTAATTAATACTTGATCCCAAACCTATTTAAGGAGCTGTCCAAGGTGCTATCTGAATTTTGAAACCTGCCTTGACTTGACCTTTCTATTCCTTTCCTGACCTTTGGCTTATTTAGTCCCACCTTGCTCTGCTTGTTCAAAAGAGAATCTTTGACCCTGAACTGGAATACCTATCAGAATTGCTAAAGTCTCTAAAGCTACTGCTTGGAATAAAGCAAATTTGTCTCTTTTTAAAAAGAAAAAAAAACTTTTCAGTCTTTGCAGAGTACAAATGAACACTTCACTATAGTTCACATTTTTTTCAATTCATTTACATCTTTCACTCTGCTCTATATTACTAATGTGACAAAATAACCTTGATATGACTCAATGCATAATTGGATCACAATTCTTTATGCATAGGGTTTTTTTTTCTGGTATGTTTGTAGTTAGGTGGCATTGGTAAAACTCCATAAAATTAAATTTGATTTGGTACATTCATTTGCATCAGATTTGTTTTAGGTTATACAGTTTTAGGGAACATGTGAGCAGAACAGTAACATACTATGAAAAACAAATCTTGAAGCAGACATTGGAATGATCCTATGAAAACTGCTGCATTGTTGTTTCTGCAACATCTTATTATGTGTACCCACTTATCAATAATGTAGAGGAAGAAAAACACACCATACTGATGGCACTCCAAATGTCAGGAAATTGCACTTGCTCCAACTCTGGAATTAATGTAGAGATTTCCCTTATTAAACTGGAATTTAAGAGGAATTGAATGCCAAGCACAGAGAATAATAAAGGAAAGACTCATGAAAAAATATTTCAACCTCAGTATATAGACACGTTGAAATAGTTTTGTCTGTTCATCCACAGAAAGCAATTTCTTTCTAGGAAATGTTCAGTTTGAAAGAGTCTTCAGCATGCAAAATAAAAATGGATGCAACAGATCTGAGTATATCAAAGTTTCACACATTCATGTATAAATTTACTTCTGTTCATTGTTTCCCTTAGAGATAGTCCTTGACATACAACAGCTGATTTAGTCACCATAAAAATTACAAAGATACTGGAAAAAGTGACTTATTTCTCACACTTACAATCTCTGCAGCATCCCCATAGCCACCTGATCAAAATTCAGGTGCTTGGCAACTGACTCATCTTTACGAGGGTTGCTGTGTCCTTGGGTCATGTGACTTTCTGGCAAACAAAATTAATGGGGAAACTAGATTCATGTAACAATCATGTTACTAACTTGACAGCTGCAGTGATTCACTTAACAATTGTGGCAAGAAAGGGACAAAACCCACCTAACAAATATCTGACTTAGTAACGAAGTTTCGGCTCAGTTGTGGTCATAAGCTGAGGACTAACTGTAATAGATTTTTTTTCCCAAACTTCATGAAAATATTGTCTAAATATGTGCTTTATCCATGTTTTCCTCACAGATTTCCAAACATTTCCTCAGAATGCACCCCCAGACATTTAAAATTTAAAATCCATATTATTTTGGAGACATAGGATGGCTATAGCATCTTTTAGTGTGCACATTTGCAGGATGACACGGATCTGTCATTTCACTGCAAAAAATTATGAACACATGCAATACAAATTTAGGACTGGCATACAACACAAAACTCTTTCCCCACACACTTCACAATAAAACATGAAGTGAAAGTGTTATATTTTCTCATTTCATTGTGTGAATCATTAGCCTTGTTGTCTTTTTCCTGCTAGTTTTTCCTCACATGGTTTGGAAGAAATGAACTCTCTTTGTTAATCTTTCTTTTACACAGCCACCTGAGGGCAGCATGGTGCTCCACCTCAAAGCTGAAGTTTGGCTGAGACAAAGATCTAAGTCTTCTTCATCTAGCCTAGTTTGACTCTTGCCTGGCTTCAGGTCCCTCTTCAGAGATTTCCTCTCTTCAGATTTCAGTAAGCACAGAACAGGCTTTCTTTCATCAATCTATGATTTCAGCTTCTTCCTTACCTGGGAAGCATTCTCTTATTTTGCATTTCCGTCTTGTAAAATTCACATCAGTTGCTCTCTGAACTGTTATAGCACCAGAGCCCTCTTTTTGTTATGTTAACACTTCACAGGTGTTTACAGAAAATGCAACTGTGGAATAAATATACACATATGCTTTTTAAGAAAAGGAAAGAGGGGGAAAAAGGAACACAAATGGTTTAACCCTGAAAATGACTTGAAAAACATCGAGACAATCGTGCATGGCATTCTTTAATATCCAGAAGAGAGAGAGAGACAGAGAGAGAGAGAGAGAGAGAGAGAGAGAGAGGGAGGGAGGGAGGGAGGGAGGGAGGGAGAGAGACAGACAGACAGACATCACACCACACAGAATACCGGTGGTCCTTGACTTACAACAACAACTGAGCCCAAAATTTATGTTGCTAAGTGGGACAGTTGTTAAGTGAGATTTGCCCCACTTTATGAACTTTCTTGCCACAATTGTTAAGTGAATCACTGCAGCTATTAAGTTAGCAGCAAAGTTGCTAAGTGAATCTGGTTTCCCCATTAACTTTGCTTGTCAGAAGGTCCCCAAAAGGCACCACATGACCAGGGATGAGCTTCAAAAATTGCAGCAACAGGTTCGCTGCTTCATTGCTGGTTGGACGTGGCCATGGTGGGCGTGGCCTAGTTGTCCTCCTGCACCACGGCAGGTAGGGGGGCATTTTTTTTGCCCCCCACAGACTCTGGAGGTTTTATTCTAACCTCCAGGAGGGAGAAAATTGCTTCCCCCAGATTCCAGAGGCCCTTTCCAGACTTCTGGTAGGCCCATTTTCCCCCTCACCAAGCCTCCGTGCAGGTCCTGCACTTACCTGGCATGATGAATGGGCCACGTGGAGACTCCTAGGAGGGGTGTGGTGGGGTGGGAGGGCATAGCCAGCCAGGGGTGGCATTTGGGGGTTTGCTGAACTGGGAAGAATCCAAGCTAGAGGATCACCCAAACCTGTGCAAAAACCCCAGCAGCCCCACTTCTACACATGAAGCCAGGACACTGTAACCATCCTAAAGATGAGTCAGTGGCCAAGCATCTGAATATTGATCATATGGCACTGGGAATGCTGCAGTGGTTGAAAATCAGTCATAAGTCACTTTTTTCAGGGATGTTGTAACTTCAAACGGTCACTAAAAAACTGTTGTAAATCAAGAAATACCTGTACTTTGGTTAAAAGTAGACTTTGACATCAGAGCACCTAGAGAGAATTTCTGGTCTCAATATGTTTCCTATATTTCTGAAGCTGGAATCCCACATATATTCTGCTGGTTCACCCCGGATCAGGCGAACTGGTAGTGGTAGCGGTGGGAGGCTCTGCCCACCCATTCAGACATGCGCACACAAGAGAACCGGTAATGAAATAAATTGAAACTCACCACTGGTTCATGCAATATGCAAATGCCAGAGTATACAAAGACAAATTATGGTTTTTTTTTTGCAGTACTGCCACCCAAACAATTGAAATTACATATTCTTCTGATTGCCTGGTTCATCTGATATGATGAGAGATGATTGAGTTCCTACCATGCACTGAACAACAGATGACCCTCCTCTATTTAAGTCCAGGCCAGCATGTTGTATAAATCTGACCAATATCTAAACCTGTCCATTTCTTTCACCTATCTCAGAGACAAATGTTCTGACAATCAAATCTATATTATAGCAGCTCAACTGGACAAAAGCTTACAGTAGGCTTATAATATTCTTTCTCTGTTTTTTTGGTCCTGCTTTTCCCAAAGATTGTGAACCCTTGATCTAGCCTCCCAAATCCCTCTCCTCCTGAAACACAGCAGGCTCCGAATGTGCCTTGCCATCACCTTTCAGCAGGTAAAATATGTTGTTACGGAAGAGATGTGTGGCAGGAATGCCGACAACAATTAACACATGCTACTCATTAACAAATGGAGATTACAACTGAGCTGAAATGGCAGGCTGCCATCCGCCAGATAGTTATGGGGGCAGTTGAATTCCTAATGAATGCGAACACTGGATTAGTAACGACATTCGACAGAACGCTGCCTGCTGCATTCTCTTACGACTTTCATTACCAAATTGAAAATCTGTGTAGATTTTCGGAAAATTACTTTTAAATGTAGCCAATCGCCTAGACAGCCAAGGCTTGATTTGCCAGCGAGGGAGGCCTGCTGTGAGATTTTAATGAAAGATCATAGTGGCCCTCCATGACCGCCAAAGAGCTATGGGCCCTGAAAGGCCTGGAATAATCTGTTTTACTTTTAATGGTAGCCATTTTATATTCATTAAGATCAAAATGCAGTTTTGCAGGCAAATTGCAAAGCTGTTCCACTCACAGCTTGAGAACCTGGGGGCCATACTGCTTTTTATCTTGTTCATAAGCAAATATGTAGTTAATATCTTTTAATATGCTTTGATGCTTGGTACCTTATGGGTACTTTGTATTGGAGGTTAGAAAGCCTTGTGTTTCCTTGGCAGTGTCAGCGACGAATGGAAGCCTTGGACTTTTATTTTCATAATGGCAAAAGAAATATGTCTTTCTTTCTTTCTTTCTTTCTTTCTTTCTTTCTTTCTTTCTTTCTTTCTTTCTTCCTTCCTTCCTTCCTTCCTTCCTTCCTTCCTTCCTTCTTTCTCTCTTTCTCTCTTTATTTCTCTCCCCCTTCCTTCCTTCTTTCCTTCCTTTCTTTTCCTTTCTTTCCTTTCCCTATCTCTCTCTCTCTCTCTCTCTCTTTCTCTCCCTCCCTCCCTCTTTTCCTCCCACCCCTCTCTCAGCAAACTGTAACAATAAGAAAAAGAGAATCTTAAGAAGTATTAGTCCAAAGTCTCAGGAAAATAATGATTTCACAACAGTCCGTCCATTGATAGTTTCTCCTATTGCTCTGTATTACTGCAATTTTAGTTAAATAACGGAAATATGAGAGTGTATCCAAAGAATTCGCATCTGGAAATTGTGTTCTTGCCCTCTCTGACAGCAGTGTAAACACTGCCATTCCAAATGATACGTATGTAGCAAGTTTCCCCTGCATTGGAAAAAGAAAGATGCTTCTGCAGTTACGAGTCAGGTAGTATCTTGCAGCTTAGATAAGATCAGAGTCAGTGTCACACAAAGGACGCTGGAGGACAAAGCACCAGATAAATGAAATCTAAAAATGGTGAAAAAGAATCAGCGTCTCCTGATCAAGAGCTATTCTAGATATAGAAAGCCCACAAATTTGATGCATCCCTCAGGGCTTATTCTCAGGAGGCAGAGGTTCTTCTCTGGGCCTCGGTATCAAGGGTGAAATTCAGCAGATTCTGACAGGTTCTGGAATACTGGTAGCGGAAATTTTGAGTAGTTTGGAGAACCAGCAAATACCTGGCTTGAGTGAGGAGGGAATGAAGATTTTGCAGTATCCTTCCCCTGCCATGATCACCAAGCCATGCCCACAGAACCAGTAGTAAAAAAAAACAACTTCTGGATTTTTATGAAGCCAGGAATTCATTCTCCTCTCTTAAAGAGGGTCATATGTTATCTTCTGAGGAGGAGAAAAGAAGAAGGAGAAGGAAGAACTCTTGAAGAATTTCTCTCTGTTTTCCCCTTCTTAGATTTCTCCTTACTCTTACAACTGATCACCATGGTTAGAGCCTGGGACGAAGATGAGATTTTTGTTCAGATACAGCTTGCCTTTAAAAAAAAATTCTCTGCAGGTTGAAAGTAATATTTAAGTCACTCTGTTAAGTTCCTACTGAACTTCTCTGCTATGCCTATTGTTTTATAATGGCAGGGACCCTTTAATTACTTTTTAATGAATATGAACACTGAAACATGTAATAACCCCTTGGGATTTAGAGGTATTCATTACTTTTTACCAGCCAATGTTCCCATCCAATTCGGTGGCATGCTTAAATTTGATCTTACACCGGAAGGATACTATATGCTATAAAACATATCCTACTACATTCACTCATTTGTATTCCCAAAAATAACAGGCATAGCACTGAAGTTTTAATTTTTTCTTTACTTCCTTTCTTGCAGGATTGTAAACACTCAGCTGTTGCCCTTTGGTAGCATGTCAAGTCCTTAATTTTGGCAAACTGTTAAAAGAAACAATCTTCTCCCCATGAACAGCAGAGGGCCAGAGATGCAATATTTTTTTAACAATATTTTTTTTATGTATAAATATTTTGAAAACAGTGTATTGTCTAAGCATGTCATTTTACTAAAAAAGCAACAGATATCGTAATAATGATAATAATATACATAGTAATTATAGTAATATTAATAGTTATATTAGCCTATTTATGATCATGTTCATTATATTGGCATACCTATAGTCATAGCCAATGTTCATTTTTTACATGCACATAGCAATAATCTTTATTCATCTAACCTCTACCTCTTACATCTAACCATTGATAAAACCTATCCCATGTTGAGGAGTACTCCGCATCTCCTTTATCTTTTATTTTCAATGTCAGTCTATCCATCTCTGCACAATCCAATATTTTTCAAATGATGAGATGCAAGATTTATATGCAGCTGATGAGGCTGATCTCCATTTCAGTGGTGGGCCTGGCTTGGTGGATTTGGCAGGGGAAGGATACTGCAAAATCTCTATTCTCTCTCCACTCCAGGGGAAGGTTACTGCAAAATCCCCATTCCCACCAAATCAGCTGTGACTTGGGGGGGGGGGGGCATAGAATAGATGGGGGTGGGGCCAGTCAGAGGTGGTATTCACTGGTCTTGGAACTATTCAAAATTTCCGCTACAGGTTCTCCAGAACTGGTCAGAACCTACCGAATACCACTTCTGCTCCATATGCATATAAAGGCCAACCTCAAGTTGCCCCCAAATACTACCAAAAAGAACTTTAAAAATTTCCATAATACCATGGAGGAGCTCCAGGTTTGTTCCTAGCCAGAGGTCTATTTAAAGACACCAACTCCTGATGCTGTTGTGAAGTCTCCCACACTTATTTTTTTGGAACTAAACTGAAGAACTTGAGGCTTTTTTTGTGGGGAGGAGGAGTGGGTACATCTGGCAAGCATAAGGAATTCGATAACCTTCCCTCATCAGGTCTTTGGGTGAGCTGAAGATGTTTGGCCTGCCAAGGCAAAATTTAATGAGCTTCTAAAAACACTCAAAAGGCAGACTTAAATGTGTGCATGGGCAGGCAGCCAGGATGATGGGGGGGGGGGTGGATTGGTAACCAATCTGTGTTTGATTTGAAGCTCTTTGTGTGTCTGTGTGTGTGAGAGAGAGAGAGAGAGCGAGGGTGGGAGAGGGACAGGAAGAGAGGTGTTTCAGGATGACAAAACCTATCTTTAAGGGAGGATAAAGTTAGTCAATTCTTCATTGGAGTGGACTTTTGGGGCCCTGAAGTTGACTTCAGAGCCAACAGTGTTCCTGCCTATTTGTCTTAAAGGCCAGAGAGAAAGGGAGACATGGAAATGGAAAGTTAATTAATTAATTTTAATTAGAAGTTTCACAGATCTCTTGCCAGATAGTTCTATCACATGTGATTATATAACAGGATTTGAAAGCTTCGATAGCATGGATTTGTGTTTTTACCTGTATGGGCACAGCCTAAAAGATTAAATAGCACTTCCTCCTCACTGTTAGAAATACAGTTATGAATTAAATGATGTGTTTTCAAATTTTTAAAATCAGTTTCCCAAAGATGAGTATCCTCAAAGTAGTAGATTTTGCTTTGGTCCTGTTTTTCCACTATCAACACTCCTTCCATCTAAGATTTCTGCAGTTCACAATTCCGCAATTACCTACCTTCATTCTTTATGTAACAAGTCATAGAAATAAGTTGAAACCCAGAAGCTGTTTTCTAAATATTTTCATTTATGCTTTGAGTTGTGATATTCTAAATATTTAGCTAAATATCATAGTATATAGTATATATTACGATATTAAAAGCAGACAAATATTCACTTCACTTTCAATTTAAGTACTGGGAGCCTGATCATCTTACAGAATAAGATTTGTGAGAGGCATAATTTGCCTAAAAAAGTATCTTTTCATGATTAGTTTATTTAAAGCTGTTGATAATATTGTAGTAATGTAAATGTCATAAGGTAACAGCTCACTTTCTAAATGGCAATAATTTGGCCCCAGGACAAGAAAGAAAGAAAGTTAGAGCTTTGGGAAAGGCTGAACCAATTAAAAATAGAGTATTTTAATATATATTCTGCAACACGCATGATATTAAGGATTTGCTCCAAATCATTTAAAGCAGTGGTCCCCAACCTTTTTAGCGCCGCGGACCAGTCAGCCTTTGATAATTTTACCGTGGCCCGCTGAGCGCGCGCAGGGGTGGGGGGGGGGGCGTTGTTTTAAATCCACCTTCCCAATTCAACACCTGAATCATATCCCACCTTCCATTTTGTATGTAGATTTTAAGGAATAAACAGCTGAATTAATCAAGGTCAAAGATAAAAAGAGCAAGGGCAAAATTAAATAAGCCAGAGGATAGCAATGTAAAAAGAATACAGTATTAAGGAGAGAAAGGAGAAGAAAAAACCTCGCTTCTGCTGAGGTCAGGGAAATGTTTGATACTGATCTGGCTGGGTAAGAGTCCAAGAGTCCATATCGCCAATAACTACGCGTGGGGGGAAAGGAAATGTGTTTTGTGAGGAAGAGAAAGAGCGCGCTTCACCGATGCCCGTTGGCGAAATTTTGGAAGAGAGGCAAGAGACTTCAGGCACCGAGCCCCCACCCCTGGCTGCGGCAACTGGAGCGGGCGGGAGGCAGGGAAGGGGTGGGCAAGACCGCCGCTTTTCCACCGTGCGCTGCAATAGCGGCAGCGGCGGCCTGAATCTGGCGACTGCCCCTCACCACCTCAGGCGGCGCTCATACCCTCCCCTTTCCTGCGCTACCGTTAGACTCCTCTCAGCCCCCCACCCACGCCCGCGGAGGGCGCCCGCGCGCCAAAATCACGCACCCCCCATCTCCCCTCAAAAGACCCCCCCGCCCTCGGCTGCCCGACGTTCTCTCTCTCTCTCTCTCTCTCTACCTCTCCCGCCGTTCCTTCTCACAAGCCAAGGCCGGGCGGGGAAGCGCCGTCTCCGTCCCAGGCGCGCCGCCCTCCCTGGGCAACTCGGAGACGACTGAGCCGAGGAGGACAGCGAGAAAAAGAAGAGAGCGGCCAGCAACGACCGCCGGGGAAGCCGCCAGGGCCTCCAAGGGCTCCGCTTCCAGCGCATGGTCCGCCCCCTCCTCGCCTCGCTTCCAGGCGAGCCGACTGAGGCAAGAAAGGAGAAAGAGGCGGAGGCGTTCACTGAGGGGACGGCTGACTCGGGGAGGGGGCGGAGGTGGTGTAGTAGCAGGGGATTGTTCCTCCTCGCCTCACTTGCTCCTGTGCTTCCGCGCAGCTCCCCCCCTCCGGCGACGGCGCTGCATGAGTGAAGAGTCGGCCGTTGCATGGCCCCCGGCCGCTGCGCGGCCCGGTGCCAGGTACTCCACGGCCCGGCACCGGTCCGCGGACCGGGGGTTGGGGATCACTGATTTAAAGAGTATGAGCAACTCCAGATGTACTATGGACTTTTTTCAGGTTAAGAAAAAAGTATACTTTATACCTAGAACCAATTGTAAGGATGTATTTTCATACCTGATATTCTCTAGAAACATTGCAACTGGGACTGCAACGGCCAGTTGTACTGTGGTCCTGAAGAATCTAGGAATTGAAGTATGAACACATTGAAATAACAATATAAGAGAACGCTGACTATTTTTGGCTGTAATGTTGCTTCCTTGCAGTTCTGTTCAACTGAACCTTCCACACAAAGATAATAGAGACATGGGGGTTAAAATGGGAAGCACTGGTTAGTCCTGATGAGAATTTTGTAACAACTGCAGTAGGGCAATCAGACGCCATCTCAAGACTGGATCAGAGGATTTAGGGAGTGGAACTGACAGCTGTGTAGAAGTGTCTTAGTTACAGTCCAGTGCTCCCTGATGTTGTGCTCATATAGGTCATAAGTCATGAGTACCCCATGAATTCAGAGGTTCAATTATGCAGACTGTATGGATTATTGACATTAAGATCTAAAACATTTGGGGAATATCAATCAGTGAAGGCAGAAATATCATAATGCTTGATGTTCATCTTCCATGTCTATGATTATAACTCCAGTTCCTTATACGAAAATGAGTCTGTGCTATTTGTACTACCCATTGAATTTGTATGCCAATTCTTTGTGCTGGGAACGGCGTAACAAGCAAATGAAGACAGTAGTTACCTTCTTAAGCCATATTTCAGGGAAGAAATTTCAAATCTACTATGTAGAAAAAAAATTAACTATTTTCTTTTATCATGCTTTTTTATAATTAATTATAAATATATTATTATATCACAATAGATCCTTCAAATGTTTGAATTCAAGAGCTTTTCAAATAAACTGCAAGGTTCTATGCTATTGTAGGTTGCTAGGAGTATCCATGCTTTAGACCAGAGGTGTCAAACTCACATTGTCACTGAGGTGTCACATGACATATCCAGACTTTTTTCCCCTTTGCTAAATGGGGTGTGGG